>NC_056728.1:1823629792-1823697292 GCF_019279795.1 Protopterus annectens
CTCTATTCCCAGCTTCTTCTGATTTCTCCAATTTGCTGCTATTACCACTCTTATCTGTGCTTAGTTTCATCCCATGTACTTTCAGTTTTGCATTCCATTCTGCTATCCTTTGCTGAAGTTCTTGCTCAGTGTCTCCTTTTAATGCCACATCATCTGTATACAGAAACTTTGTTGATCTGTCCCCTCTGACATGTTTGCTAATGTAGTCCATCATCTGTATGAACAGCAGTGGGCTCAGAGCTGAACCCTGGTGTACACCCACTCCCACTGGGAATCCCTCTGTGAGGCCGAACACTGTTCGTACTTGAGTCATTGCGTCCATGTACATAGCCTACACTAATTTTACCAATGTTTCCGGGACTTCAAACCACCGCAATACTGCCCAAATCAGCTTTTTTGGGACCTTGTCATATGCTTTCTCCAAGTCTGTGAATGCCCAGTAGGACTGTCTCCTCATCTCTAGCTTCTTCTCAAGTATCTGTCTCACTACAAACATTGGGTCAGTTGTGCTGTACCTAATCTGCATCCAAACGGCTCATCTCCCATCTTACATTCTACTGCTCTGCATATCCGGTTATCAATCACCCTCTCCAGAACTTTCATGCAATATGATAGGAGTTTGATGCCTCTGTACTGCCCACAGTTGTGGACGTACCCTTTGTTCTTGTACACTGGCATGAGTTTGCTTATTCTCTAGTCATCTGGGATACACCTTTCTCTCCACACTGCTATTAGGACCCTCAGGAACCATTTCTCCCCAGTCTCACCCAGTATCCTATCTTATCTGCTGTGACCTCATCTGAGTCTGCTGCTTTCCCTGACTTCATCTTCCTTAGTGTTTTTCTTACTTCTTCTAGGATAGGCTCCTCTTCTTCTCTCATCGTAGACTGTTTCTGGGGCAATACAGCTTCTGTGAGGTTTTCCTCATTCAGAAGCTGCTGGAAATACTCCTTCCATCTGCCTTTGATGTCCTGTGTTCTGGTGAGCAGGTTGTTGCTGGCATCCCTTATGAAGGGTGTCTGACTATCTTCTTTATCTTTCTGCCTTTGCCTTGCAACCTGATATAGTTCCTTTGTGCCACTTACTGAGTCACTTTCCAGAAGCTGGTAGAGTGCCTCCAATGTCCTATTCTTTGCTATTGCAACTTCTTTCTTAGCTTCTTTGTTAACCAACCAGTAGTCCTTCCTAGCCTGTTCAGGCTTTTCAACCCCCACTTCTTCCTGCACTCCTTCTTTCTTTTGATGACTTCCTGGACTTCTACATTCCACCACCTGCTTTCCTTATGTACCTTATTTTCAATACCTGGCTTGGCCACATATCTTTTCTGTAATCCTAACATATGCTGTTTTCAGGGGTTCCATTCTTGTTCAACTGCACCTATGTCCTCCTTTTCTTGTGTTGCTAGAGCCCTGAGTAATTCCTTGAACTGTTGTACTTTCTCTCCAGTCAACTTCTAGGTCTTTAGCCTGGTCTCCGTTGACCTTAGAGCCTTCTCTGACCACTGCTTGCAGCTGATTGTCAAGCTTTATTCTGTGGGCCAACTGTTTCGCTGGGGATGACTTTGCAATCATGGATTCTACCTCAGTGCATTTTCCTTACTAGGAGGAAGTCTACCAAGGTTGCATGTTGGCTATTCTTGTATGTGTTCTTGTGACTGTCTCCCCTTCTGAGCTAGGTGTTGGCTACTATCAAGCCATTTGCCAGGGAGAAGTCCAGAATGGCCTCTCCTTCTTTATTCCTGTTGCCCCACCCATGTGGAGCCAGGCAGTCCTCATATCCTGTCTGTCTGTCTGTCCTGATATGTGCATTTAAGCCATCCACCAATTCATGTTGTCCTGCTTTATCTAGTAGGTCCTGCAACTGCTGTCTGAATCCACTCTTATCCTCACTATCACAACCCTGCTGTGGGGCATAGGCTGAGATTATGAATACTGCCCTATCATTACACTGGAGTTTGATTACCATGAGTCTGTCATTAATTCTGATGATATCCCCCACTGCCTTCTGAAGCATCTCTCTCACCACAATTCCTACACCATTTCTAGCCTACCCCCCTCCTGGGGGACACAATATAATGTTTTCAATGCCGAAAAACACAATATAATATCTGTTAGATAAACTGAGTTGGTAGAGTAATAAACTTTAACATATATAACGGTACTCTATAATTTTTCCTTAGGGAACTGCATTTCATTATAAATGTATATCTAATCATAGCTGGTGCATATATATGACAAGCACAGAATGGACACACACAACCACAAACACACACACACAAACACACACACACACACACACACACACACACACACACACACACACACACACACGCGCGCTGCGTATATGCACATACACACAGCGCACACACGTGCGCGCACACACAGACACACAGATGCACGCACACACGCACGCGCACACACCTACACACACGCATGCACACACAGACACGCACACACACACACACACACACACACACACACACACACACACACACACAGACACACGCACACACATGCACACACGCGCACACACGCGCACACACACTCATACACACGCGCACACACACAGACACACAGATGCACACACATGCACACACACACACACACACACACACACACACACACACACACACACACACACACACACACACACACACATGTGTTACAAAGGGTTATGTTCAGAAGCATAATCCATGCTGAGCAATGCTGGTGCACAAAAGGAGTTAGAGCAATGAGATTCAGGACCGATAAGATCCATAAGAGAAAATTGAACCGTACTGTGGCATCATTATGCATGAGGATTGTACGGGGTCATGATGTAGCCCCCCAAAGCAAAGGATAGTTTGAAATGTTTTTGCAGCCTGCATTCTTATTTTGTGTTTGTAAACTTTACTATTTCTTTAGTTGATCATGATCAGAAGAGTTGCATTTTACTGAATGATTGATTATGGGGCTTGATTGAGTGGTTTATCCACTCCTTGATGTACTTAAGATGAATTGTTTATGTGACTTTTAGTTCTGATGAACTACCATGCAGGGAAGAAAGCGCTTAACATTATTTAATAAATACGTTTTTTCACACTGCTCGTTCATGACTGTTTTTCTACCAAGATCGTTTTCTTTCTGAGTTCTCATGATGTGTTTAAAACAGTGCATGATTCAGAGATACTTAAGCTGCTGTATCAAACACATAAATATGTGAGAGAATAACAACACTGTCATTCAGAGATAAAACCCTACAATCAAGCAATCAGGTGTCATTTATAATCATTGTGTGTGTGTGTGTGTGTGTGTGTGTGTGTGTGTGTGTGTGTGTGTGTGTGTGTGGCTGTGTATGTATATGCTACTCCCTGCGGTATCCACGATAATATGCATGTGTGTGTGTGTGTGTGTGTGTGTGTGTGTGTGTGTATGCTACTCCCCGTGATATCCACTATAATGTGTGTGCATGTGTGTGTGTGTATATGCTACTCCCTGTGGTATCCACTATAATGTGTGTGTGTGTGTGTGTGTGTGTGTGTGTGTGTATGCTACTCCTTATGGTATCCACTATAATGTGTGTGTGTGTGTGTGTGTGTGTGTGTGTGTGTGTGTCAGTGTGTGTCATATCTCTGATACTGTTGTAGTTGTAAATTTTCATTATACAACACTACATTTGTTAACAATAGCAGTCATTCAACTGAATCTTGCCCACTCTTCCATTATCCAATTATCTTTCTATCAGCTAAGTTCCAAGATTTGCATCCTTTCTCCCTGTCACCCATTTCAAATCATTAAGTTTTTACCTCCTTTGACTAATGACATATATCCTTAATTCTCAATTTCACTCCATTATCACTCATTTCTAGCCTTTCCTCCTCCCCACCACAATGTTCCACTAATCACACCTTTCCCATCATATTTGGTTCTTACGTTTACCCCTTTTCATATTACCTACTTGCACTTTTCCCTTTCATGCTACCTTTCCTACTCGTTCAGCTATTTCTGCGAATGTGTGCAAAGATTTACTTTTAGTTCTCATTTTTAAATGGCTGTACTATGCATGCCCTCTACATGTGTGTTTTATACATTATTTTTCTGTTAAGAACTGGATACCACAGAGTCTTCTGTCAATATTTTTCCTAACATGTTACTAATGATAATTTATGTCTTGATGTTTACTACATAAATATGACAATAAGGATTTGTTGGAATGTATGTTAACACTGTAGGCAGACGTTGTGTAGGATGTATTAGAGCTTTTCTCATTGCCCCTCTATTGAAATTGGGCTGGACTTAGCAGGACTATTTTGGTTAATTTTGATCAGCAAAAACAAATGAAAAGATAATAATAGAATAATGTAGACATTTGAAAGTAAAGACATTTCTGCTTTGATTAAGACCACGAATGTTATCAACATCATCATCACTGAAACAGATTATGTTGTGGCATGATAATGTTATCTTCACATGTTTGTTACCCAACACTTGCATGTGAATGACACTTGACTGAGGATTCTGCATAGTAGTCACATAAATACCAGGGGGATTTGAGCTTCTGTGTGGTGGTTGCCTTTTTTGTCTTAGAGACATGCTCATCAGAGATTGACATGCAGCTGCTTCTCTGTACCAACCTCTGAGGCTGTGAACAAAGATTATCTACCAGTAGAGGCAGGACTTCCAGCCTGTGAGTGGTGGCCTGTTACATGTCTGGCTAACGTTGCTAACAGGGCAACAAAATTCACCCCTGCATGTAAACGAGGTCACTGGGGATAAAAGATAAGATTCCTTTACTGTCATTGCACAAATAAAATGACATTTGTAGCAATCCTCCTAAGGTGCATTCACATATAATGAACATGAATAAATAAGACAATACAATATTAAACAATACAATAATGCAATGCAGTGCAGTAAATGACTAAGGTTATTGCACTTGGGTAAATAGCACATGGAAGGAATAAAGTAATGTGCACAGGAATGTAAACATATACGTTACAGTGCAAACAGCTATTATCTGTACTCAGTGTGAGTATTTAGCTTGTTCAGATCACATAGGGCCCTGGGATAGAAACTGTTCTTAAATCTGTTTGTCCGAGATGGAATGGACCTGAACCATCTGCCAGAAGGCAGCAGCTCAAACAGGTGATGTCTAGGGTGAGAAGGGTCTTTCAAGATGTTGGATGCCCTGCTGAGACAGTAAGAGCTGAAGAGTTCCTCCAAAGAGGGCAGTGAGCAGCCAGTGATTTTCTGTGCAGAGTTAATGATCCTTTGAAGGGACTTCCTGTCTGCCACCAAGCTGTTGGCATACCATGTGGAAATGCAGTGTGTTAGCACACTTTCAATAAAACAGACTTAAAAAGATACCAGTAGTTTCTCCTTCAGGTTATTTTTACTGAGTATCCTTAGGAAATGGAGTCTCTGCTGTGCCTTCTTGACTGCCTCTGTGGTGTTTATGGATGAACAGAGATCTTTTGCCACATGTACACCTAGAAACTTTATGGCAGGAACCTTTTCAACACAGTTTCCTTGGATGTATATTGGGTTGTGATATACATTGTGCCTCTGGAAATCTATTGTGAGTTCTTTTGTTTTGGCAGAGTTCAGGGAAAGGTTGTTCTCAGTACACCATGCAGCCAGTCTTTGAACTTCATCTGTATATGCTGTCTCATCTCCTCCTGAAATAAGTCCAACCACTGTGGTGTCGTCTACAAACTTAATGATGGTATTAGTAGAATGAGAGGAGACACGGTTGTGTGTGTAAAGAATATACAGAAGGGTCTCAGCACATAGCCTTGTGGGAAACAAGTGTTTAGCCTGAGAGTGGAGGAGAGGTGTGGGCCTAGTCAAATCATCTGAGGATGGTTAGTCAAAAAGTCTTTAATCCAGTGGCAGGTAGGTTCTGAAAGTCCTAAACTAATGAGTTTAGTGACCAGTCTATCTGGGATAACTGTGTTAAAAGCTGAACTAAAGTCTACAAAAAGCATCCTCACATAGCTCCACTGCTGCTCAATATGAAAAAGTACAGTGTGTAAGGCAGTGGAGATGGCAACTTCCATAGACCTATTTGGTCTGTAAGCATACTGGTGTGTATCTGAGATAACTGGGGGACTGTCCTTGATGTGTTTCAGAACCAGCTGTTTAAAACACTTCATGATGACTGGAGTAAGTGCCACTGGACAGTAGTCATTGAGACTACTGATGACAGCTTTCTTTGGCAGTGGAATAATTGTAGTTGACTTCTAACAAGATGGAATACTAGACTTGGACAAAGACAGGTTGAAGATCTTTGCGAAGACCCCACAGAGTTGGTCTGTGCATTCTTTCTGCACCCATCTTGTCACTCCATCAGGGCCAACAGCCATTCTTGGATTGACTACTTTGAGTACATATCCTACATCATGCTCTTGTACTGTGAAGATGTGGTTGTAGGAGGCTGGTATAGATGATGTGAGACTGTTGTGGCCTACCTGCAGGTGCCTAGGTGTGACTGTCTTTGCTGTTTCCACATCAAAATGGATGAAAAAATAATTAAGTTCCTTTGCCATTGGGGCATCTCCATCAACAGCCATATGGTTACTGGTTTTATGATTGGTGATGTGCTGAATACCTTGCCATAGTCATCGTTGGTCCTTGTTGATGCCGTTGTCCTCTATCTTCCCTTTATAGGCCACTTTAGCCTCTCTGATGGCTTTCTTTAGGTAGGCTGTAGCCACATTGTTGCCAGACTTCAGGGCTATATTGCAGTGCTTGAGAAGAGATCTGACCTCCTTCATCATCCAGGGCTTCTAATTAGGGTACACATGAATGTGCTTGCCAACAGTGACATCATCAACATAGATTTTTATGTAGCAGAATACCATTGATGTGTACTCTTCCAGATCCTGATCCTCGAAAATGTCTCAATTAGTTCTTTCAAAGTAATCCTGTAGCTGTGACAGTGCACATTCCAGCTATTTTAACAATCTTTGTAGTAATCTGTTTTTTTCTCCTAACAGAAGTGTATGTTGGAGCCAAGAGTATGGACAAATAGTCTGACTGGCCTAGATGAGGCAGCTGTTTTGCCCTGTAGTCATCCTTGATATTTGAGTAGGCCTTATCCAGTGTATTTGCCTTCCTAGATGCACATTTGACGTGCTGATGAAATTTAGGAAGAACTCTCTGACTGAAATCACCAGCTATGATATGAACAGCTTCAGGATGGATGTTTTGTTGCAAGTTAATGATGTCAAACAGGTGACCTAGAGCTGTACAAGTATTAGCTGTAGCTGTAACAGCAGTGAACACCTGAGGTAAATAAAAGAGCCTGCATCATATACTCCAGATCAGGAGATCAGTAACTGTCTACAGTCTTTGCGCTGGTACACCAGCTATTATTCACATAGATGCAATGCCCCCCCCCCACTTCTGCTGTTACCTGAGTCTTTATTCCTGTTCCACCGAAAAACTGTGTGGTCTGCCAGCTCAGTGACTGCATCTGGTATACACGAGTATAGCTGTGTCTCCGTAAATAATAAAATGCAACAGCATCTTGCAAGTTATTTCTCAGAAATCTGAAGCTGAAGTTCATCCATTTTGTTTGTGATAGATCTGGCATTAGCAAGAAATAAGCTGGGAAGAGGTAGTTTGTGAGTATATTTCCTTAGCCTAACATGTAGACCAGACCTGCAGCCATGCATTTGGTTCCTGTGTCTTCTCCACTATTGTCTCTTGCCTGGGCTGACAACAATCCAAGGAGAGCCTGGTGCTCTTGCTATTTCCTATGATATGTCATATGAGTGTAAGAATTCATTTGTAACAGCCTGATGGAGCTGAAATCCAATATGTAAGAGATCTTCACAACTGTATCTAAGATCAGCTTGACTGAACTTAGTAGAGAACATACATATGAACACACAAAAAACACAGAAAACAAGCACCAAAAAGGAGGGCATCGGGCCACTGTGATTGTTCACGATGCCATCTTGAATGATGATTCGCAAGCCAAAGATCAGCCACACTGTGGCTACCACATGCTGAGGTAAGCAGAGGGAGTGCATGTCCTCAGCATCCCTGCCAGCAAAATGCTGCACAAGTGTGACAAGAGAGAGACACAGATGCCATATAGTTCACAATCTGGTCAGTGAGCAGCAGATGTCTATGCACATCCCGCTTTCACTTATACATGACCTGTGTATGCCAGCCCGTGGCATATTCACTGAAAATCAGTGTATGTGTATTATTGACTGTTCAGTGTGTACACTTTCTTACAAAATGGCTGCATGTTATGTGAACACATTAGTATCATCTGTGGCACTCAGCATATCATGTGTCACAGTAAGTCTACGACATACATTGCCAATGACCATGGACAAATTCAACAGAGCTTTTGCATGTTGCTTCTGTAGCATACCACTGGCAAAAGTGACAGATGCAGATGATAACTATATTTTTAGTCCCTGCCCGTTAGTGACAACAATGCCTGACATGGAACTTGCGTCAATACTTTCATTCCCTGACAAATTGTTGCAAACATATATCCTAGGTTGAATCATACCTATACTGGCACCATCCGTATGACAAACAGGCATTGCACTTGTGATGTCAACTGCAGAACATTTACCACATGTATTTGGTGCTAACTTTGCAGGCATGCCCTGCGATGTGATGCCATAATTTTTATATACAGTAAATGTTTTGAAGGCATAGGGGTCTTTGACTTCCACTGTAACATGGTCAAACTGGTCACCCTGACTATAGATTAGAATATCACAATGGAAAGGCAGGCCCATACTGCCTGTGACTCTGAGCTTCACCTGCATAAAAGCAGAATGTCAACTTTATCTCCAAGGTGTAACTCCATACATTTAACAGTGCATAGATGAACCTCAGTAATATAGCTGTCAACAAATCAGGTTTCAAGAAAGAAAGAAACCAAAACAGCAAAACAAGCTTATTGCAAGGTTCATTTATATAAAAAAACATGTCTTGACACAGTTTTAAACTTAAGTTTACAGTAATTACGATATTCAAAACTTGACCATTATGCTGCATAAAGTAAATTATGTGTGGCCTGAGGATGGGATTCATAGACAAATAGGTCATAGTACAATGCTAATTAGTAGCCATGCAAAGGGTGCAGAGATTCAAAGACAACATTTTGTGTATGTCTTCTTAAATGTGAGTAATCCAGTACAACAAACTTCTGAATATTAACACTACTTTCTTTAAAGCATTCATCTGTGAATCACTGAGTGCATTCTTTATTTCTATTTAGGGCTAGAAGGTTAACCCAGTGGCAGTTATTTGGCAGCTGTTACCTGCAATAGCTGAATTGCATCTAATTAGTGTGGCAGGTAGGGTTATTTAAAGGTGAGGAGCACTGGATTAAATTACACCACTACCTGAAGATGTCCTTGAAGTGGAAGCATACTGCAGTAATGCTGCCTGATAACCTTTTCATAATTGTTATTGCAGGTGATGTTTATGAAAAAGGTTGTAGTTGTAGGTTTGTAATACTGACATCACGTGTTATAACTCTCCATGAATTAAGTGTTAGAGTTATAGGACTGACAGCACATCTACAAATTTATTCGGAAACTTTGAATGTAATCAAACTTTTCAAAAGCTCTTTGAATCATAGAGGGCACACTAAACCTTTGGAGCTGCATGCACTGACAATTAACAGCTTTTCACATTAATGATAACTAGCTTTCTAGTATCACAGCAGCTTGAAACCGAAGATTTATTTATTTATTTATTTACATTTGTTGACCGGGAATGTCCGACTGGACGTAGGTCCATTTTCAGTGGAGGCCCCGGGAGAAAAGCTCCACAGTTAAAATAAACAGACAGTAGTTACATTGGATTACATAGTGATTAACAATTTAACATAGCAATTACTTACAACATGTTTACAGATGAAGAACATAAGAACATAGTACATCACTAGAGAACTAGAATCTTTATCTGTGAAGTACATAACAGACATTAACAAATGTTACAATAAGAAGTTCCTGCTGTGTAATAAGTACTAGGCTTATGAGCATCTGAGCTTGCTATAATCAAGGTAGTTAGTGGAGTGGAAAGAAAGGTAGTGGTTGGATGGGGTGGGTGATATTAGAGTGGGAGTTGCAAGGGCATAGGCAGCATGTTTTTAGGTGCGCTTTTAGTAAAGTTTTGAAGTGGGTGCATGATAGTACGGAGGTAATTGTGGGTGGAATGGAGTTCCATAATTTGGCTATGGTGCAAGAGAATAGTGCTTCACCAGCAGAGGTATTGGCTTTAGTGATCTGCAAGTGATTTTTGTTGCTGGATCTTAGTGGTCTGGTGGTGCGATAGGGTTGGAGTAGATTCTGGAGGGATGGGACATTTAGAGGATGGTTTACTAGTTTGTGGGCGAGTGAGAGTTGATACCACTGAAGGAGGTGAGGGAGTTCAAGCCAGCCCAGTTCAGCAAGTGAGAGACAGTGGTGACTATGGTAGAATGCCCCTGTGGCGAATTTGGCAATTTTGTTGTAGCAGGCCTCTAGCTTGTTTAGATCGCATTGCCTTAGGTTGGTATATATTGGAGAGGCATAAAGTAGGGTGGAGATAAGGTGGGAATTTGCTATTGAAATCTTTGCTGCTTTGGTGAGAAGTTGCTTATTTCTGTATAACGCTCCTAGTTTTTTGTGGACTTTTTTATGGTCATGGATATGTGAATGTCAAATTTTAGTTTATTTTCTATTTCCACTCCTAGCAATTTGGTGTGTTCAGTTGGGTATATAGTGGTGTTGTCTTCTGCTGTGATGTTAAAGTGAGAGTTGTTTTGAGTATGTTTGGTGGGTTGGAAGATGAGTAGTTTAGTTTTGTTTGGGTTGAGTATTAATTGGGCATTGGATAACCAGGTTTCAACAGAGGAAAAGGCTTCCTGTGTGACTTTTTGCAGTTTGAGTAGGGACTGAGCTGAGCAGATGATGTTTGAGTCATCTGCGTATTGTATGAGTGTGCCATGTTTGGTGGCAGAGGCTAGATTATTGATGTAAACAGAGAAGAGTACGGGTCCAAGGATGGATCCTTGGGGAACCCCTATGGAGATAGGTAGTTGGGGAGATATGTCATTCTGCCATACAACAGATTGTTGGCGGTCAGACAGATAACTCTGAAACCAGTTGGTGACTGATTGAGAGAAGGATAGTTTACTGAGGACAGAGATAAGTTGTTTGTGTGGGACCATGTCAAATGCTTTAGATAGGTCTAGGAAAGTAGCAGAGGAGAGATAGCCATTGTTTTTATGCTGAAGGATAGTGTTAGTAAAGGAGAGTAAGGCAGTGGTGGTGCTATGGTTTGGTCGGAAACCATGATGAGTACTGGAAAGGAGGTTGTTAGTAAGGAGGTAGTCTGAGACTTGAGAGTGTATGCATCTCTCTAGTATTTTGGAGAGTGGAGAGAGAATTGCTATTGGGTGGTAATTGGTTAGTTCTGTGGAGGGTCCGCCTTTGTGGAGGGGAATTATATGTGATACTTTCCACAGTGTAGGAACGTAACTTTCTGACAGAGATCGGTTAATCAAGATGGATACTGGGTAGGCCAGAGCATCAGCTGAACATGTTTGCTCCAAACAGCATTTAATTGTATTTTTTAACATTACTCAAGATATAGTTGCTATACTCTTGCCCAGATAAACTACACATTTCATTGATCCAGTGGTTCTGTTATTGCATTCACAATGGGTTATCAGGGTCAGTTATAGAAGAGACACTCTAATTGCTGATACCTGTGTATGTTGCTGTTGTGCCATTGGCAACTGCAGCCCTTGGCAGGCTGTATTTCCCATCCCTCCACTCACAACAAGGAATCAGTTGTGATAGTTGTATATCCCATAAGCATTTCTTGTACTGTATGATATATACATTTTCAAAGTTCAGAGATCAAATTTATGAAAGTGCGCATGTCTATATACCATGTAATAAATAATGTAACAACAGACCATGATAAAGATGTTATAGAACAAAATAATCATAATAAAAAGCAAACATGCAATTAAAATCAAATAAAGAAAGAGACATCATATAAACAGACCAAGAAATTAAGCCAGAAATCAAGATGTGCAAATCCTTCAGAAAAAGCATAGAACCAAACTACCATTTTCCAAATACAGACTGACAATTGTGTGCTAACTTTTTCTATTTGTCACAACTGACAAGTGTCTCTCTTTTTTTTTAAATAGTTATCCCTAAGCCCCTCAAACATATCACGGAAATACCTGGTATGTGTACCCTAAGTTCATGGCCATTATTGCTCTGTTGGTGTAGTGGGTGTATATGCAAAATGTACCACAGTAGGGAATATGGTAGCTTTCCAAGGTAAAATGATGCAGTGGGACCTACTAATGCAAAGCACAAAATGTTCTTATGATTATTTTCTTCTAAAGAAGCTCTACTGTCTTGTGTGCATAGTGATGTGCATGCCAAAAGAGACGATTTTCAAAGTGCTGGTTTCTTTGTGTACACCTTGCTGAATATGAAGTAAAATGGCTTGTGTAAGCTTGAAAGTTAGCATTCTGTTATTGTCAATTCATCGGTCAGATTTCTGGACTGTGAGGTGAGGTGAAAATGTACTAGTTTGATGGTACTGTGATAAAGAAGTGTCTGATATATGCAGTATAATCTTAAAATATATGTGCATTATTTGTATATAATGTTGGATAATTACTCACTTATTGCCTTATGAAACTGAAGTTTTAGTTCTTGTGCATAAGAGTAGTGTACTTTTCAGTCTTTTTTGGAGACTGGAGTGCTTTTGACAATGATGTTGTCCTTCATCTGTATCAGATTATAAATAAATGGTGGTCGTGGGGGGGTGTTGGAGGTGGTATATTTCTGTAGCTATTACTTTTTATTACTGGGGGTGCATAACCACACTGATCTCTCCGAGGTACTGGGTACCTATTGCTAACACAATGGACTCTATTAATAAGGCAGTGTAGATGATCTTAAAGGACAAAGAAGCCATTTTAATAAGTGTATCTGAGTTCGTGGGGGTTTCTCTTCTAGTCTGGGATTGTGTTACTGTGGATTTCATATTTCCCTCATACTAATGGATAGAATGGAACAGGACTGACTCTCTGTCCTTTTGTCTTGCTGATACTGTGTGAGATGCATGAATAGTGTAAGCAGGATTAGGGGCAGATACTCTGTGTTATTTTCTATTTTCCTTTTCTCCATAGTTTCTGTTTGACTTGTTTTGCAGGAGTCTGCTATGTCTTCAGAAGATACAGATAACCAGGCATATGAAAGGGAATATGTGTAAATCCATAGTTTGTGTGTCACAAAGTATAAGATAAACTGCTTCATATGAATGGGTAGTTTTACATGCCCACAAAGCTGGGAGCCTAGAGAAAGAAGCAAAATACGGTGGTATTGGATACTGTTGAATGTTTACAGGCTGACCCCCTCTCTTCATTCCTTCAGCAGCTGCTTAAAGATCAGGAAATTGTTCAAAGTCCATCATGGTTCAAGATATCTATTGTTGGTTTACATGGGTTTTAAGACTTCTTACACAACTTGGAGTAGTTTCTGGGCTGAAAATTAAGCAAGACAGTGTATGCCAGATGAAATTCATTTGAATGAGGGGACCAGTCAACTTTAAAGAAGCAGTGGCCATCCAAATGTACTTACATTTTGTTTTTATAAGGAACATGGATGAACTTATAAGAGGTAATTATGTGATCTTCAAACCTATGGTAAAACCTTCATGCAGAGCTTAGAACAAATACTTGGTAAGGCTGAATGTCAGCCAGGCAAGTTCTTGCTCAGTAGATGGAATAAAGACATACCTTGGCAGTCTGTCTCAGATGCAATGGTAGAATGCTTGTAGCACCATTAAATGAGTAGAGGGTACAATGCAGATGGATCCGTTTTCCAATGTATCCTTCATAGATGGAGGTAAAAAAACAACTAGCTTGGTTAGTCATATCCATGGCTATTGAAAGAAATGTAGGTGTGGATCCTCTTGTGCTACTCACCTTCACATGTATATGGACTGTCTCTTTGTGTATAACGTATGAATTATTTGTGGCTAAGTTCATAAGCAAACTATCACAATCTGCCATTACCCTGTATGTCTTTCTATTTGGAAACCCGTTTATAGCCCTCATCACACTTTCCAATGACATGTTCCCATTTTGTATTGATACTATCTCATTCTCCTCAAAGCTCTAAGGCTCTGCTTTAGAAAAAACTGCAAGCATCTGCTTATTGAAGAGCCATTGTAGGGGGAACTGGGGCTTTGCTGAGTATGGCAAAAATGGACCTACAAGTCACAGCATAGGACTCCCTGTGGGATAAGTTGCTTAAACAGCTCGAGGTTGACATGAAAGAATGGAGATGGTACCATCTCTAAGGTTCAAAACATTTGTTTGAGGCCCTCTTGAGCAAGGCGCAGTAATGTCTGTTGCAAAGGATCCAATAGAGGATATCCCATTGATGCCTAGTCCTTTAGTTATAGGAGATATGGCGATATTGTTTAAACAAATCCATCTATCAGTAATGGATAGGTTCAAACAACTGACTTTGACTCTAGGCTTTACATGACATGTGATATTGAACTAAATCAAGAAACCTCCAACAGCATTCAATATTTGTCAAATATTTTTACATGGAACAGTTATGAAGATGCTTTTCTAATGTATTCCAAAACTGAAGCATATCTGATTAGGATTTTTCTTATTCATATTATTGTCATTAGTACATTATTGATACTAACTGTGTTAATTTGAGTTACATTATTTCAAAGCACTTCCAATGTGAGTTTGTCTTCTGTTATCATTTGCCATGTTACTATATAAACTTGCACTTTGGTCATGTTTTTGTAACTGTAATCAATTTACATAGAATTGTCTAAAAAGGAGCAAATCCAGTGAAGAATTTAAGGATGAAAAACATAGCACACAAGGACCCCATATAGAAATTCAGAGAAATGGAGATTCATTGACTGGTACCAGTGCTGCCTGGGATGTACACAAAGTGATTAAAGTACATAAATTAGGTGTAAGTTACTGGGATTACATTGTATTTATTGTATTGTGTGTGTATTGCATATTTGTATTCATAGTTCCATTTCATGCTAATTATATCTGTTTGTACCTTCAAGGGTATATGTGTGCTATTTGTTCAAGGGGACTAAAGCAGCAGTTTGGATCCTTAAGAGGGGCATCTAAACCTGTCTTTGGTATCTTCACATTCACTCTCAGGTGTTTTAGCATCTTATCACACAGGCATGTCATATGTGGCACCTTTCAGATATCTTAGAACATGTCATACACACAGATGGACAGTCCAGTCATGGGCAACTTCCAGAAATATATATGTGCTGTGTGACAGCATGTTATAACTCTGCATATGCACATAGGTGAACAGGTATATTCCGAGGCGTGACAGTGCCAGCCCAGCTATCTGGAATTTTGTCATTTGTGAATATTAATATGATTCATATGCTTGTCTTACAAATGTAAGATAACTATATGTTATGTGTATATTAAACTACTGGTGCAGAAGTGTGTGTTGACCAGGGTTTGTACAGTACTGAGCTTCAAGGATGTGAAGACAGTGTACCCTACTGAAAAAGAACAGAAACGTATATAAACTATATATATGTGCAAATGTATATTTTAATAGTAGAAGCTGGAACATACAGAGTTAACCTGCAAAACTTCAAGAAAATGAGTTGAAATTGTTTTACAATTGTGTTATCTATCAGTTCAGTGAAGCAGACACAAGTCTAGAGCTAGAGGTTTTCTATTGTTTTGAAACAGAAATAATTACTAGATTTCAAATGTAAAAGCATTTTATTGTTTTACGACTTCCAAGTTCTGCAAACATCTGAGAGATACGTATTTTTAACACAGAGATGTTATTTTCTGTTAGCCTGGGAACTAAAGGCAGGTGACAAAGAGTAACATCACCCAAGCTGACCCAGCAGTAATGTTTGATAGTAATTTCTCACAGTAGAGAGAATGTGTGCATTTTGTATTTTGTCTTTGACCCGGAAACATCCATCATCAGCACTTCTGCCTGTGTGTTGTCCATAAGTAAGACCTAGGGCATAGTATCTTTTAGATATAGATAGGACTAGAGTAAAGATTAGTCTAGATGTTTTCTGTATTTATTTGAAAGTGTTCTGCAATGTTGTTTTAAAATATTTCCTGTGATTCTGAACTCTGCATTAAATGCGTTGATTGAGCATTGTCTTGTTCTTTTATTATTTTTATTAAATATATTTAAACCTATCTTTGTGGCTGATATTTGTGAGACATATTTAAGCTCTCAGAGTACTTGCATATGTAGTTGGTGACACTGTACAGGCCACCCCTAAATAGTCTTAGTCTTGGTCACACTTACCATTTGGATAATAGTAACATTACATAGTAGGATTGGTCACCCTTTGGGAAGGGCCTTAAAGTAGCTGATAAGGGGTTATGGTGGTAGTGATAACTACCTTATGGTCTGTGCAGAAGGGGGCATAGCTAGTAAACCTGTGTCAGCCTTTCCCAGGTGTGTATTCATGTATAAATCAAATCTCAAAGTCTGTGTGTGTGTGTGTGTGTGTGTGTGTGTGTGTGTGTGTGTGTGTGTGTGTGTGTGTGTGTGTGTGTGTGTGTGTGTGTGTGTGTGTGTGTGTGTGTGTGTGTGTGTGTGTGTGTGTGTGTGTGAACCACTTGGGCAGGGATACAAAGCACTGGCTGGACAGAGAGAGTGTTGGAAGGACTTGGCTTGGAACCCTGGCTAAGGACTTAACTCCATAGTTGAGCCAGTGGAGAGTCTTATTAGGGATCTGGAGAAAGAGGGAGAAACCACCCCCAGACTGATTGTGATCTTTGTGTACTCTTAAGGGAAATTGTACTTTACTGTGTGTGTACTTCTCATTCTCCCATTGTGTACATCCCCCACTGTTGCCAGTGGTGAGGATTAAGGTTCCTTGATTACTGAGCCAGTGCAGGGGTGACACATATTAATTGGTGGACACTGGTGGGATATCCACATCACATATTAACTGGTTGACCGTGGTGAGTTAGCCACATCACATATTAATTGGCTTGTAGTTGTGTGTTTATTGAATTCCTGTAGCCTTTGTACAGTAGTCACTGAAGGTGTTTGTACTCTCAATTAGCCATGCAGTGAACATTCAGAGTTCATATTACAATTGTTTTATTTTTTGTTAGCTTAGCTAGTCAGGGAGATCAGGAGAGCATGTCAGTAGAGGAGTATGGCAAGCTGACAAGAAGCCAGTGGGCTGAGATGTGCCAGGCTAAAGGACTGGTGCATGCCAACCTGACTAAAGTAGACATGATTGCAGGTATAGTCACAGCTGCATCGCAGAATAGCAACCAGGAGGGCAATCAGACTGGCTTTGGAGATGTACAACTCTCAGAAAATGGAAAGCTTAACCTTTCCACAGGGGACTTAAAATCCATCTGGAGTTGAAGAGAGTTGAGCTAGAGGCCAAGCATTCAAAAATAAAGGCAGCAGAGAACTGAGACATCTAGAGACTGAGGAAAATGAGAAAATGCAATGTCTGAAGGCTGAGGAAAATGAGAAACTGTGACACCTGGAAGCTGAGGAGAAGGAGAGGCAGAGACAACATGAAAAGGAGATGCTGACTCTTCACCAGAGCCATGGAGGTAATGGGGAAGGGAGTAACTGAACCCCAGAAGGAACAAATGTCAGTAAATTTCTTCCACAATTTACAGAGGGGGATAATTTTAATAGTTTCATTCATATGTTTGAGAGGGTATGTAAACAGTATAATGTTGACCAAGAGCTCTGGGTACAGTTCCTGACCCCCTTATTCCATGGTAAAGATGTAACTGTAATTTCTAAACTGTCTGATACTGATTGTTTAAACTATAATGTTGTAAAGAACTGTCTTTTAGAATGTTTTAAGTTATCACCTGAAGGTTATAGAAAAAAGTTTCATGAACATAGATGCAAGGCAGATGAAAGTGTATGTGAATATGTTGCTGAACTAAGCACTTATTTTCATAGGTGGGTGAGTGGATGTCAGGTCACCACTTTTGAAGGGATGGCAGATGTGTTGGTGAGGGAACAAGCCCTTAGCACTTTGCCTGAGGACATGAGAATCTGGTTAGCTGATAGACAATGCACTACTGCTGATGAATTGGAGAAGAAGGGAGACCTATATCTAGCAAGCAGGGCATCACTGCACAGGAAAGGGACACCCAGTGCTACTCATTTGTCTAAGGGAATGCATGTTGCACAGCCCAGCCTGCCCTAACAGAGTCTGCCAATATCAGGGGAAGCCACTAGTCCAGGTACAAGTCCAGGACCAAGGGTTAAATGTTTTAAATGCAACCAGTGGGGCCATGTAGCATAAAGATGTCCATGGAGGCAAGAGAACTCATGGACTTGGTACAGAAGAACCTGGCAGAAGCTCAGCAGCAGAAAAAGGTCTGGTATGACAGGAATACTTGAGATAAAGAGTATGCTGTAGGGCAGCAGGTAATGGTTCTCATTCTTGTCAGACACAACAAGCTGTAGGCAGCCTAGGAGGGACCCTACAATGTAGTAAGGAAGATCAGTGATGTTAACTACATGGTAGAACTGCTAGGCAGGAGGCAGGTGCAAAAATTGTACCATGTTAACATGATGAAACCTTACTATGATAGGAAGGCCCTTGTGCTGAGTATTTGCAGTGGATGGCAGGAGGAGTCTGAGGGGATCTGGTGACTGATCTTCTCAGTGAGGCTCGAACTGACACCTCAGTGGAAGGGGTAGCAATGTCCCAGCAGCTATCCCCTACCCAGAATTGAGAAATCTGAGCAGTGTTACAGGGGTTTTGGGACATATTCACTGGGAAACCAGGGTGCACCCACCTGGTACAGCACCATGAGGATAAAGGACTCCAGAGGCCTATTAAGCAGGCCCCTTATAGGGTAGCTGAGAGAGTCAAACATTCCCAAGAATACAACTTCTATGGGACCTGACAATATCCTTGGCTGTGTTTTACATGAACTACAGAGTGAACTGGCACCTCACCTGTGTGCTCTGTCAATCACAGCCTCACCTCAGGCTTTGTCCCTACTAAATGGTGCACTGCTACAGTCATCCCTCTCCACAAAGGAGGAGCAACTACAGACCCTGGGAACTATCACCCCATTAGCCTGATAAGCCTGATATGCAAAGCTATGGAACACATTATCATGGACCTAATAAACAAAGATATAGGGAATCTCCAAACTCTAGATACCACACAGTTTGGTTTTGTGAAGGGTAGATCCTGCCTGCTCAACTTGGTTGACTTCTTTGAGTCAGTCACCAGAGCTGTGGATGAAGGCAAGGTGGTTCATACAGCCTACCTTGATCTGGCCAATGGTTTTGATACCATTCACCACTCAGGAATCATAGAAAAACTCACTAAGCTAGGCATCAACCCCTATATCACTAGATGGGTTGCAAAGTGGCTCACAAATAGAACCCACATTGTGAAAGTAGCTGACTCCAAGTCAGACTGCCGACTAGTCACGAGTGGAGTCCCACAGGGTTCAGTCCTGGGTCCTCTCCTGTTTGGTATCTACTTATCTGAAGTTCAGGCCAACACAAAGGGACTCTGGCTGACAAAGTTCGCAGATGATTGCAAGTTGGGAGCTATTATTAACTCCCCAAGTGATGTTGATATCCTGCAGAATGGCCTCACTGAGACCAACGACTGATGTCAGAACCATGGCCTTAAGCTCAATTCCAAAAAATGTGTCATCATCCTCTTCATCCTCTTTTGGAAAAACCCAGTTCCCATGAATTACCACATTGATGGTAGTCCACTGAACACAGAAGGCGTTATAAGAGATATGGAAACACAGGTTGACAGCAACCTCTCTTTTGATCAGCACATTGAGACTGTGGTCAGAAAGTCCTTCTATGTGGCACATCCCATTAGTAAGGGTTTTGCATCCAGGAAGAAAGAGGACATTGTCTCCCTCTACTCTTCCCTCATTAGGCCAATCATCGAGTACAATGCCCCATTTGGGATGTACCTCACTAGACACCTGCAACAATTGGAGAGGCCCCAAAAGTACTTCACAAAGAGGATCATAGGCCTTAAACACTTGTCCTATATGGACAGACTCAACAAACTCCAACTATTCTCTGTCTCATATTGCCTACTTAGAGGCGATCTTTTCTTGAAAAAGCCATGTCTGACCCAGCTCTGTTAGAAATGGTACATCTAAAGAAATCCCAATCCCTCCACACCACATGCTATAGAGACCTCAACCTCATTACCACAATTAACAGAACATGCTGGAGGGACAAGTTCATAACCCAGAGACTGCCCATGCTATGGAATAGAATTCCCATACATATCAAGCAGAGTACCTCACTGACCCTCTTCAAGAGAAATCTTGATTGACTGGATGGAAAACAGAAAATTCACCCCAGGGATAACGCCAGTGGCTCTACTCAATAGAGGCACTGGGAACTAAGGTCGGGTGGCACTATGCCAGGGAAATTCTATGTCTAGGCTTGTAAAGGCTCACACATATCGGCTAGCAAGTATGGTTGATACAAATGGCCAAACAAGCTTCAATTAGTCCAAAAAAGGAGGCCAGCACCACAAGGACATAAATAAAGTTGTAAATAATTTATTATACCACATTCCAGACCAGGTTTCGGCATGTAGCCTTTATGGATATCACTGATGAAGGCTACATGCCGAACCTGGTCTGCAATGTGATATAATAAATTATTTACAACTTTATTTATGTCCTTGTGGTGCTGGCCTCCTTTTTTGGACTAATTTAGGCTTGTAAACACCCCAGGGCCATTAGCCTAGTATACACCTATGAACCTATGAACCTGAGGGAGGAGATACATGAAATGTTGGAACTAGAGTAATTCAGGAGTCCAGCAATCCCTACACCTCCCCAGTGGTGCTGGTACCAAAGAAGGATGGCAGCACCAGGTTCTGTGTGGACTACAGGAAATTAGTCACACAGAGTCAGATGTTTACCCCATGCCTAGGACAGATGAAGCCCTAGAGCAGCTGGGTGGGGCTAAGTATCTTACCACTATTGATCTTACCAAGGGTTACTGTCAGGTGCCCTTGACTCTCAGTGCTGGGGAGAGGTCAGCCTTTGTGACTTCTTTTGGCTTGTATGAGTTCACAAAGATGCTCTTTGGGATGAAACATTCCCCAGTGACTTTCCAGAGGCTGGTAGAGCGTATCCTAGCAGGAACAAGAGATTTTGCCATTACTTACCTGGATGATATTGCCATCTACATCCACTCCTGGCAAGAGCACCTTCAGCATGTCAGGGAGGTGCTGGGCAGACTACAGAGGGCAAGGTTGCCCATTAAGCCCAGCAAATGTCAGGTGGGTATGACAGAGGTGTTCTACCTGGGACATAGAGTGGGGAGTGGTAAGATCAGGCCAGAACCTGCCAAGGTGGAAGCCATTCAGGCATTGCCTGCCCCTGTTACCAAAAAGATGTGAGGGCATTCTTAGGGACAGCAGGGTACTACAGAAAATTTGTCCCCAGTTATAGTACCGTAACTGCTCTCCTCACAGACCTGACAAGGAAAACCAGATAAGGTAGTGTGGACATCAGAATGTGAGCAGGCATTCCAGAAGCTTAAAGGAGCTTTTGGGAGGACCTCCTGTGTAAAGCCAGTCCAGATTACAGCAAATAATTTGTTGTACAGGTGGATGCTTCAAATCATGGGATGGGGGCTGTACTTATCTAGGTTTCCTCTGAGCGAGAAGAGCACCCAGTGGTATATCTCAGTCGCAGGCTTCAACCCAGGGAGGAATGCTATGCAGCTGTAGAAAAAGAATGCCTAGCCATAGTGTGGGCACTGCAGACACTTCAGCCTTATCTGTATGGAAGGAAATTCATTGTAGATACAGAACACAATCCCTTAATATGGCTACATTGAGCCAGCCAGCAAAATGGCAAGTTACTAAGGTGGAGTCTAGGGTTGAAGCATATGATATGACAGTGCAGCACCACAGTGGGGTTAGCAATGCCAACGATGATGGGTTCTCAAGACAAGGTATGGGGTAGTGTATTCCCAGAGAGGTTTACCCTCTCAAGCAAAGTTCCTCAAGAGTGACTTGAAAAACTAGCTTGAGTTTTCAGAGGGGGGAGAAATGTGACACTGCCAGCCCATCTGTCTGGAATTTTGTAAATAATTATATGTCTTTTGTGAATATTAATATGATTAATATGCTTGTCTTACAAATGTAAGAGAACTATATGCTATGTGTATATTAAACTACTGGTGCAGAAGTGTGTGTTGACCAGGCTTTGTATAGTACTGAGCTTCAAGGATGTGTCCACTGTGTACCCTACTGGAAAAGAACAGAAATGTATATAAACTATATACCTGTGCAAATGTATGTTTTTATAGTAGAAGCTGGAACATATAGAGTTAACTTGCAAAACTTCAAGAAAATACGTTGAAATTGTTTTACGATTGTGTCATCTCTCAGTTCAGTGAAGCAGACACAATATTTAGAGCTAGAGATTTTCCTGCTGTCTTGAAAGAGAAATAATTACTAAGTTTCAAATGTAAAAGCATTTTAATGTTTTATGACTTCCAAGTTCTGCAAACATCAGAGAGATATTTATTTTTAACATAGAGATGTTATTTTCTGTTAGCCTGGGAACTGAAGGCAGGTGACAAAGAGTGATGTCATCCAAGCTGATCCAGCAGTAATGTTTGATAGTAATTTAAGAACTCTCTCATGGAGAGATTGTGTGCATTTTGTATTTTGTCTTTGACCTGAAGACATCTATCATCTGGGACATAGAGTGGGGAGTGGTAAGATCAGGCTAGAAACTGCCTGGACCTGGAAAGGTTTGAAGCATATGCATATCTGCCTGTGAGTTGTCTGTAAGTAAGACTTAGGACATAGATATAGGTAGGAATTTGAGAGTGTCCTGCAATGTTGTTTTAAAATATTTCCTGTGATTCTGAACTCTGTATTTACTGTGTTGAGTATTGTCTTGTTCTTTTATTATTTTATTTATTATTAAATGTATTTAAACTTATCTTTGTGGCTGATATTTGTGAGACATATTTAAGCTCTGAGGGTACCTACATATGTATTTGGTGACACTGTACAGGCCACTCCTAAATAGCCTTAGTCTTGGTCACACTTACCATGTGGATAATAGTAACATTACAGAGTAGGATTGGCCACCCTTTGGGAAGGGCCTTAAAGTTTCTGATAAGGGCTTCTGGTGGCAGGGATAACTACCTTATGGTCTGTGCAGAAAGGGGCATAGCTAGTAAACATGTGCTAGCCTTTCTCAAGTGTGTGTTTGTGTATAAATCAAATCTCAAAGTGTGTGCATGTGTCAACTACTTGGGTAGGAACAATAACCATTGGTTGGATAGAGAGAGTGTTGGGAAGACTTGGCTTGGAACCTTGGCTAAACACTCAACTCTATAGCTGTGTCAATGGGGAGTCATATTGGGGATCTGGAGAAAGAGGGAGAAACCAGCCTCAGACTGACAGTGTCTCTGTCTGGGAAATTGTACTTTACTGTGTGTGTACTTGTCATTCTCCCGTTGTAAACATTCCCTACTATTGCCAGTGGTGAGGATTGAGGCTCTTTGATTACCAGGCCAGTGCAGGGGCATCAGATATTAATTGGTGAACAGAGGTGGGAAATACACATCACATTTTAATTGTTTGACAGTGGTGATTTAGCCACATCACATATTAATTGGCTTGTATTGGTGTGGATATTGAATTCCTGCACACTGTGTACAGTGCTCACTGAAGGTGTTTGTACTCTCAAGCAGCCACACAATGAACAGTCAGAGTTGATATCACAATTGTTTTATTTTTTGTTAGCTTAGTTAGTCAGGGAGAGCAGGCAAGCATGTCAGCACAAGAGTATGGCTAGCTGACAAGGAGCCAGTTGGCTGAGATGTGCCAGGCTAAAAGACTGGTGCATGCCAACCTGACTAAAGTTATAGTCATAGCTGCATCTCAGAATAGCAACCAGGAGGACAATCAGACTGGCCGTGGAGATGTACAACTCTCAGAAAATGGACAGCTCAATCTTTCTACAGAGGACTTAAAAATCCATCTGGAGTTAAAGAGACTTGAGCTAGAGGCCAAGCATTTGGAAATAGAGGCAGCAGGGAGACTGAGACATCTACAGACTGAAGAAAATGAGAAACTGCAATGTCTGAAGGCTGACAAAAATGAGAAACTGTGATGCTTAAAGGCTGAGGAGAAGGAGAGGCAGAGGCAACATGAAGAGGAGATGCTGACTCTTCGCCAGAGTCATGGAGGTAATGAGGAGGGAGTAACTGAACCCCAGAAGCAACAAATGTCAGTAAATTTCTTCCACAATTTACAGAGGGGGATAATTTTTATAGTTTCATTTATAGGCTGGAGAGGGTATGTTAACAGTATAATGTTGACCAAGGGCTCTGGGTATGGTTCTGGACCCCCTTTCTCCATGGCAAATTTGCAACTGTAATTTCTAAACTGTTGGATACTGATTGTTTAAACTATAATGTTGTAAAGAACTGACTTTTAGAATGTTTTTAGTTAACACCTGAAGCTTATAGAAAAAAGTTTCCTGAGCATAGATGCAAGGCAGATGAATGTGTGTGAATATGTTGCTGAACTAAGCACTTATTTTCATAGGTGGGTGAGTGAATGTCAGGTCACCACTTTTGATGGGCTGGCAGACCTTTTGGTGAGGGAACAAGCCCTTAGCACTTTTCCTGAGGACATGAGAATCTGATTAGCTGATAGACAATGCAGTACTGCAGATGAGTTGGGGAAGAAGGCTTACCTATACCTAGCAAGCAGGGCATCACTGCACAGGAAAGGGACACCCAGTTCTGCTCATGGGTTTAAGGGAGCCCATCGTGGGCAGCCCAAACTTCTGCAACAGAGTCTGTCAGTAGCAGGGGAAGCCACTAGTCCAGGTACACTTGCAGGACCTAGGGTTAAATGTTTATGCCTGGCATATAATGCATTCTCAGACCCAGGCCTGATGGTCCTTTTGCACATCGTCAAAATAAATAGCACCAGAACACTAGAGCCAATAATTTAAACTTTGCTTGCCACATAAACAGAACATACTGTTGAGACAGATATATGTCTTGAAGGATCCCCACACTCTGGAATAGGCTCCCCATCCATGTGAAGCAGAGTCTCTCCCTAACCCAATTCAAACATAACCTTGACCATTGGATGGGAATAGAAAATTCACCCTTGGTGTGGCCCTCCATGTCTCTGATAGAAGCAGACAGTAAATATTCACTAACAAACACACCCCACACAAAACCTTTAGCAACCTCCTACCTAACATACCCTCCGACACCAAACGTTTAGCAACCTCCTAAGTAGCATATGCCTCTAAATAGATGCTCATGTTATATGAGGACACAATTGGGTTGTTTTTTATTGTTAGGGTTATAAAGGTCCTGGTGGTTGTTAGCCTAGTAGAGACTTATGAACATATTAAAAACAGGTAGTTTATGACAAAATATAAAAACTGATGGTCATTGTATCATATAAATTATGTTTGCTATTTATAATACAATGTTTACTGACAGATAAAATGTATACACACATTTATACTGCCTAGTATCATTTGAATCATAAATTAGCTGTAATGAAGGCATACATACATGTATATTAATTTGTAAATTAAAGATAACCATGTTTGAGTCTGCTTCTGTTTTTGAGTAAATCCAGCCTCTTCTATAACGCATATTGGCGATTTTATTTATTATTTTAGTGATTATCTTGTTCCATCTTGTTCCATTTATGTTTCAAAGTGAAGGAAGACAACACTGTAGTGATAAGCCTAAAGAAATCTAAATAATGAAAACATAAATTATATACCATAGGCATTAACTGGGCTGCTTTAAACAATCTTCCCAACATAGATTGATATAGGTAGCCACTTTGTTAGCATACCTGGGGGACTGTGTAACATTACTTGTCTTAATTTCTTCATGGTAAAACACACTTCTCTTCCCTTATTGTCAGACAAGATTAAATATGTTTGATCACTAAGGACTAACCTGCACAAAATGCTAATCTGATAAACCTCCAGAAATGTTATTCAAGTATAAGCAACACAGATATGTGCGCAAAATCTCCGGTAACTAGCATACAATGAGTGTGATTGAAAACAAACAAGAGCTGTCCATTGTTGCCAAAGAGCAGCACAAATGAGTCATGATATACAGAGGAAACCTCTACTTCTTCCCCATGTCCAAAAGCTTCTGATAAAAAGGTTGCTCTGCTTTTCAAGAGGCAACTTTATAAAAACAGTGCTTCTTAATTTCTGTCACTCACTGATAAACTCTGCTAGTTAAAATTTGGCAACAGAAATTACTTCCACTTAAAAGAAGTGTATATGCTCATGGTCAGAAATCTCCTCCTAAACATAATGACCTCTACATCTGCTTGACTAGATGGACTTCCATCAAAACGTATACAGTTAGCTGCATTTGGTCTGGCTATCCCTATCAGTCTAGCTATGAAAATATACAGTTCCTGTGTAATGGACTAACCTCGTATTTTATATCTCCACAAGAGTGATATACCTACTGAGGGTAATGACTAGAAGCCCACTGCCAGACTTAACAGTGTCATAAAGACTGTGGAATGTATAGACCAGCAGCAACTGAATGCATTATTGGAAACTTGCAATACATTACCCAGGACATAACAGGGCTTCAGAAATGGCATCTTTGTGAGCACAGCACTATTTACACAAAGGATTATATAAGGGGAGGTAAACAGCAGAGGGTTGTTGTTACTCCTGTTCTTTGACCTGTCCAAAGCATACAAAATTATCAACAACTAAGGTCTTCTGGACAGGGTACCAGGTGTGGATGTACACTATACTACCTTAAAATTGTTTATATATATATATATATATATATATATATATATATATATATATATATATATATATATATATATATATATATATATATATATATATATATATATATATATATATATATATATATATACACACACACACACACTCACACACACACACACACACACACACACACACACACACACACACACACACACACACACACACACACACAATGTTATGGGGGCATATAAACACTCACTCACTCTGTGCTTCCTAGTAAGAAAGATGTTCCTCAAAAGTCAGTCCAACAGCCTGAATTACTCAGCCTCTGTATAAATCTACTTTTGGCTCACTATGGCAGCCTGATGGCTTGTCAATATGTCAGTAATACAGCCTTATTATGTGTGGCTGAGATGCTCAGAGAGGCCCAGAAGAAGCTGCAGGTAGGATCCTCTGATTTGTGAGGCTGGCTTAGTGGGTTGTATCTCTTAATGGACTGTAACCAAAGTAAATCTGTCTTATTCTGCAGCAAACATTATCAAAACATACACTTGCATGTCACTTTTATCTTTATTGATTTTGATGCCAAAAAGACTGCACAAATACATAAATGTAATAATTCATAATACCCTAACAGTAGAGAAAAAAAACTCCCTCAGTTAAAAACTGTAACCAAACTTTGGAGAACTTATATAGGATCAGGACCTGCCTTTCTCAATCACTGTGGTAAAAACAAAAATAATTTTATTATTTTCTGGGCTATTCAAAAGCTACACATATCGCACTGGACTGTCAGCAGGAAAGACAAATAATTTTGATCAAACTTATAACTTAAGTACTTAACAGACTTAGTTACGATACATCCAGACTGTCTGTCACTCATTTTTGCCTGCCAGATGCTACATCATATCCTGTGCTGCTACATCATTTCCAGGGACTGTATACAGTCCTAAAAAAATATGGTCTCTGGAAATCACTTGATAAAACAATCCATAAGTTGATGGTGCCATTTGTTTAAAGTGGAGTGGCAATATCAGAAACATGCACTCCAGTGACAGTAGACTTACCAACAACAAAGATTAATTTAAAACATACTTTGTTTTTAGTTTATATCTGACAGAATCTGTACACACACACACACACACACACACACACACACACACACACACACACACACACACACACACACCTACACCCACAAAACCATAATAGAAGAAATGTAATAACTCTGGAACATCGTGAGCAAGTCTGTATCATGCTTGTAACTATTCTTATAATAATTACAGCTAATAGTGTGCTTAACGTCTTCTGTGATTTAAACTATCATTGAATGTTTTATGTCACTACTTTCTTGTAAGTTGCATATTTCTGAACTTTTTGTCCGAAGACCTGCACTGAAAATGAGCCTCTATTTAAATGGACAATTAATTTAATAAAACATAAATAAACAGATGTTTCATTAAAGGATACTCAGTGATGAATAATAAAAGTTTCAAACTTAATTAGGTTGTAGGAGATTTATATCAGTTCTAGAGTAAAGGGATACTTGTTGTGCAGCAGCATTACTTAAATAAGTTGTGAAAGACTGGTATCTGTTGCAGAGTATGTGATACTTCGGGTGCAGGCACATCTCTTAAGTTGTGAGAGACTGGTATCAGTTACAGAATATGTAATAATTCAGTTACAGGTGCACTTCTTAAATAAGTTGTGAGAGACACTAATAGTTATAGAGTATGTCATACTTCTGGTACAGGCACATCACTTAAGTTGTGAGAGACTAGTAACAGTTACAGAGTATGCGTTACTTCCGGTACAGGCACATCACACTTAAATAACTTGTGAGAGATTACTAACAGTTACAGAGTATGTGTTACTGCCGGTACAGGTGCACGTCTTAAATAAATTGCAAGAGACTGATGTGAGTTACACAATATGTATGTGTATGTATGTATAATACTTCTGGTACAGGGCACATCACTTAAATAAATTGTGAGAGATTAATATTAGTTATAGAATATGTAATACTTCTGGTACAAGGGCAATTCTTAAGTAAGTTGTAAGAAACTGATACCAGTTACTAAATATGTGGTGTTTCTGGTACAGGGGCACTTGCTAAATAAGTTGTAAGAGACTGATATCAGTTACAGAATATGTAATACTTGTGTACAGAGGCACATCTTAAGTAAGATGTGAGAGACTAGTAACAGAGTATGTAATACTTCTGGTACAGGAGCATTGCTTAAATAAGTTGTGAGATACTGGTAACAGTTATAGAATATGTAACACTTCTGTACAGGGGCACGTCTAAAGTAAGTTGTGAGAGACTATTAACAGTTACAGAATGAAGCATCACTTCAGTAAGTTGTAAAAGACGGATGATTATAAAATATGTAATACTTCTATACAGGGATACATCTTAAGTAAGTTGTGAGAGACTAGTAACAGTTACAGAGTGTGTAAGACTTAATAAGTCTTACTCAGAGGCTGCAGTTGAACGGTTTGAGGTCAGCGTGCCATGAATATGCATGAGGGCACGCTGACTCAACCGTAGGTCTTACATGGACCGTGTAAGAAAGCAGGGGTCGTGTCCGACTGCCGAGCAGTCTAAATGTCCACGCCCTTGCAAGTGTTTTAAAACTAAACAAAGCACACACACAAGAGCGAGTCCACTCAAATGTCCCTGCACCCAACACCACACTCCCTGATATTGTAAATCCCTATCACAGTTCTAAAACGCACAACATTAAATATATTTTTTTAAATCCCCAAAATAGCTGCCGGTATTTGCGTGTGTGTGTGCGGGCGTGCCCATTATTTAGCTAGAGTTAGCAATTCTGACATGGGAGAGCATAAGAAAGAATGTTAATGCAAATCACACCAAGTAGCAATAGCATAATGGTAGAGCGTTCACACAAAAAAGAGGCGTTCATGGTTTGAGTCCCACCACTCCCCTTTGTATTTATTTTTTAAATCAGTATATGAAATAATACCTGACAAATATGTTTAAACATTACTAAAAAGCAGTGAAATGGCCAATGTATCAGTGAACAAAATAAATATTTTAAAGGATCCTGATATAAAATTGCCTGCAGTTAAGCAGTGCTTCACCCAGCGTAATAGAGTTGCCCGTAGTTTAATAGCACTTTACCTAGCGCAATAGAGGTGCCCACAGTTTAATAGCGCTTTACCTAGTGCAATAGAGTTGCCCATTGTTTCATAGCGCTTTACCCAGCACAATAGAGTTGCCCATAGTTCAATGGAGCTTTACCCAGCACAATGTGTTTGTGCGGACGTGCGTGCCGCGCCAACCAGGGCACCGTAGGGCACCGAGGAGCAACGTAGAGCATAGTTGCTTAAATGCAGCCACACCCCCTAGCCTGTCTGGATAGTATGAAAATAAAATGAATGACAAGATTCAAACCCAGGACTCTGTGCATCAGAAGCAAAGTAAAGAACCACTAAGCCATGACAACACAGGGGAAACAGCCACTATTAACATTCATATACTTACGAATGATAGTTTAACCATTACTAAGCAGGTCTGCAGTCAGCCGAGAATTTTACAAAACGGCCAATCATAAAAAAGTGCGGGAAATACGGCATATTTAAGCCCACAGGGGGGAATACATGCCATAACTGATTGTAGCTCACATCTGCAGTTCGAATGTCTGGTGTCGGAGAGAGAACACGCTTCCGAGCACAACGTTGGGGCATCGAGGAGTCCAAATACATGGTTTGGCTCCTTGTCCACTGTCACGAGTCAAGACTCCTGCAGGGCCAGTTCCAAGGGATGGAGTACAAGGCAGAGGCTTGGAACCGGTTAGCTTGTGACCTCACCAGTGCCACAGGCATTCCTCGGACTGGTGATCAGGTCTGTCACCACCATGCAGACCTGAAGAGACGAAAGCAGGACCGCCTGAACCAATGGATACAGGAGTCCCGAGGGATGCGGGATGCCCCACAACTGAGTATGTAGCCATGGAATGCAGTATGTAAGAATTGATAATGGAGTATGTATAACGGATAGGTATGTCTCAATATCCCTTCATTTACTTTACAGCTGCAGGTGACTGTGGTATGAATCAGCAAGCCTATGCTGATAGGCTGCTAAGGCTGCGCCACCAGGCAGGTTAGTGATTATTCTGCATGTATTGTTATATAAAATATGGGAGAGAGCATGAAAGAAAGTGTTGTAGTCCAATAATTCAGCCATAAAATTGCCTGAATAAGTCCTCTGCATGTACTGTTAGATAAAAACGTCAGAGTGGCAGACAAAGAGTGTAGAAACCCATTAAGAAAGGTAACATATGTCTGGAATAATATCTCTGCAGGCACTGTCATATAAAATAAGTGAGTGAGCCTGAAAAAATATTGCTCTAACCTATTAATAAAGGTATAATATGTCTTGAACATGTCTGCCATATACACTGTTAAAACAAATAAAGGAGTGAGTCTGTGGAAAAGTGTGTAATGTCATTAATAAAGGTCTAAAACCCAGAGTGTGTCTGTGTCACAGAGTCTGAAATGTTGTTGTACCCTTGCAGTATACAAACAGTACTGTTTGAAAAGTTGCTGGCACCCCAGAGTTGTGCAGTCCCATATAAAGTGGGTGATGGAAGTACTAGTAGCTGTGAAACATATATACATTCCACAACAGGCAGTTACTGGCTGGCATGAATAAGTAAACCTGGCACATGTGTAGCATGTTATTTTTTCCCCAGAAATGTGAGTGTGTGTCAAGAAATGCAGGGTTCTGTACAAATCGAAGTGAAAATGTCATGTGAAAACATCCCAGATATGTGGATAAAGAAATATAAATGCAATCAAGAAATATGTAGCAGTAACATCTGCATCCTGGACAGTTAGTATGTCAGATATAGGTCAGGCATATATTGAACTAGCCAAACCCAGTACACAACCAAATGTATGGTGGCAAGTGTAATAATACAGGTAGGGGATATACACTTGCAGTCACTAGGAATGTAGTGTAGACTAAAAGGTCATTATAAGATGTTAACCGAGGTTTTTTATACATCCTACTGTATGTGCATAAACCATGCAATTCCACACCTCAGTGGGTATGTGTAATCTTAAATATTTGTTGGGAGATATGTCCTACTGTTCTATAAATATTTGCATTCACACTGATGCATGTGCCCTGTTTAAACACCACAATCATGGTGGCCTGTTGCTACCAAACATCCCTGCATGCTGTTGGAATAACCACTGTGGTTCAATATATGCATGTGTTATGCTTGCTGTTCAACTGTTGTACCCTTGGTGTGTTGGGTTAATGGGAATATTATTGCATGCTGTTGCAACTAATCTGGAATGCTGTTTTGCTTATGTTGTAATTAAACACACCTAATCACAGAACGTATGGGAAGGCCGGTTCCCAGCAGACCCACCTGTCCCTCCTCAGCCGGCGAGTGCACCTGGCACCAGCAGGTCCGGTGCCCAGCCCGGGCTCCCCTCCTCCATTGGTCCTGTGCCACCTTCAGGTGGAAGTGCTGCAGGGGATGGGGCTCATCCCCCCCATGCAAGCATGGGCAAAGAAGGGCCACCTGTCACCCTTCAAAGGGTCCGGGCTGTGGTGCGTAGGGAGATCCAGCGTTCAGTCACTGATCCCCTACACCAGCTTGAGGCAAGAGTGGCGTGTCTCACGGCTGAGCCAGCCCGTCCTATGCAGCCCCCAGCACAGCCACCCTCAGGGCTGTGAAGGTTCAGTGGTGACTGCCCATGGGTGGGGATCTCAGTTCCACTGTTACCATCTGTGGGCTCATGGGCTTGCAATTTCCAAACATCCAACCCCATCAATTGTGTCACCCACCCCATGTGTCATACACCGCCCCTGTATGCGTCTTGTCTGTCTTGTCTGTTTACCTTCCCAACCTACCTCCCCGGACATACCTACTTCCTCTACCTCACTTCCCACTCTCACCTGAAAAAAAAAAAAAAAAGGGCAATCTGTACCCACAAAAAAGTATGCCCCATATATAGCTACCCATTTCACACACATGCCTATCGGACAAACATGTAAGCTGATAATTAGAATTGGCAGTACAACATACTTTGTTGTCCTCACCCCTCTCCCAGGGGTGGAAGGTTTCAAATTTCACTCCAAATTCATTGCATATGCACAGCTGTTGCTGTTAAAGAAATGGGCAGCTATGGAACTTCCCTACACCCGTCCTGCACATCCCGAGCTTGTTTACCTACTGTGTGTCCCTCTTTGTGCCCCCTTTTTCACCACTTTCCTATCTCCCCATTTTCTTTTCTTTAAAAGAAATTAGCGCGGGGGTTAGTGGGAGTAAGCACTTTTAAGCAGTAGTTAGCGGGTTTGCACCAGTGTTCGCATGTGTGTGCTTAGCTAAGCATCGCTAAGTGTCACGCAAACCCGCTTACAGCTGCTTAAAAGTGCCTTAGTCACTCTATGGCAGGGCCCTTGTACTGCTCAGCAGCAAAATAAAATACCCCTCTCAGTCTCGAACCCCAGACCTTGGACTCACAAGACTGCATGAAGTACCACTAAGCCACAGCAGATTTACAATAATGTGGTGCTGAAAGAAATATATCATGCATTACAATGAGTGAATGTAAAGGGTGAAAAGGAATGGCATAACACAAATCTTGTTCTGTGGCCCTTAACCAGCAAGTGTTGTGGAATTGCATGACATGACTGTGAAAAGAGAACCAGCCATGCTAGTAGGGAATAATGTTACAGTAGCGCTTACAAACCCCACACATTATCAGAGCAGGATAAACACTGGCATATCTGAATAGGTCAGAGGCCAGACCTCCCAACTGTGACTGATTTACAGGGATGTCCCTGATTTGCAAACAAATGTTAGCTGTGCCCCTCTGACTCCCTGTGAAATGTACTAACAGTAGGCAGAAAGGTGGGGAATCTCACTTAATGAAAAATGTCAATAAGTGAGAGTAGACACTGCTTGCACATCGGAAAATGTGTAGTAATACATATGCTCCGAATCCCCCAAAGTCTCAACAGCAAAATATCTGAAATATATCACAGGTGTATCCCACTTATATGTACCTTTCCCTGAGGCTGTTCAAATATTTACCTGAGAGTATCTGAGGCCTGGAAGTGTCAGAAACACACAGGCATATCAGCTTGTCTGCTGTTACACACTCAGCAAATAGCTGTAGAATGAATTCCACAAGCATGGCCATATGTAGGAGTACACCACAGAAATATCAAAGGATGTAGCCATGTACTGCTAGCAACCACCTGTGACAATGCCATTGTTCAGGTGCTGAAAAGACTGGTGTGGTGCACAGTCTACCATCTGGATATGTCCACAGGTGGGAGCTACTGACACAGACTACTAGCCTTTATAGACTAACTGGTACACAGCAACTCTGCATGTTCAGCAAGATAAACAGCACACGATAATAAATAATGCTCTCCGCAGTTTTGCACCCCTACCTAAAAGTACTATATACCTGTGTAGTCAGGCACACCCATGGATGTAGGTAGGCATACACAGTACTGAAATATGTCCAGTTGTCCTGAGCAGACTGTGCTAATGTCAGCACAAACAAACCACAAACTGTTCAGAAGTGAGTAACGTACTAATGACAGTATAGCAGTTCACAAACAGTGCATGTGCCTGATTTTCATAATTGGTAGTACAACATACTTAGTTGTCCTCACCCTCTCTCAGGGGTGGAAGGTTTCAAATTTCACTCCTAATGTATTGCATATGCACAGCTGCTGCTGGTAAAGAAACGGGCAGCTATGGACCTTCCTCACACCCATCCTGTACATCCCGAGCTGGTTTCCCTACTGTCTTCTCCTCTTTGTGCACCCTTTATCACCACATTCCTATCTCCCCATTTACTTTTCTGTCAAAGAAATGAGCGTGGGGGTTAGCGAGAGTAAGCACTTGTAAACAGTAGTAAGTGGGTTTGCACTAGTGTGCGCATGTGTGCGCTTAGCTAAGAGTAGTGCAAACCCACGCAAACCCTCTTACAACTGCTTAAAAGTGCCTTAGTCACTGTGTATGACAGGGCCCTTGTACTGCTCAGCAGCAAAATAAAATACCCTTGTCAGTCTCGAACCCCTCACCTTGGACTCACCAGTCTGCATGAAGTATCACTAAGCCACAGCAGATATATAATAACTTGGTGCTGTAAGAAATATATCATGCATTACAATTTGTGAATGTAAAGGGAAAATAGGAAAGCCATAGGAACACATTGCAATAACTACTGTTGTATGCCAGTTAATTCTCTAATTCGAAAATAAAGTACATACTCCCATGTATCCAGTGTTAGCATTAGGAGGTGTGAGTAAACTTACACACTGAGAAGAGTGTACTGGAAGAAGCAACAGTCAGGTTTCAGTACAACATGCATATCACTGGCTACAACCCTAGCTTCAGATATGAGACATATACCAACCTTCTGACTGAGACAACTGTCCACAGCAAATAAGCATGGGCCCCACCTTGCACAACTGAAAGGGCTACACCTACCTAACCTAGCATTTTATAGCAGTGTCCTGAAATCACAGTGAGAACTGCAATTACCACACAGCAGGCTGCATGCAATTACTAAATGGTGGGCACCAATTGGTGCAGAGGCCATCACATGCACATGTGCAGATACCTGGAAAAGCAGTCTGTACTTGCTGTCCACACATGCAATAATATCATTGCACCAACTGAGAGAGAGAGAGAGAGAGAGAGAGCTAGAGAGACAGACCGACAAACAGACAGAGACAGACAGACAGATGGAGACAAACAGGCTGTAAGAGACAGACACTGAAAAGAAAGACCAACACACAGAGGAAACCAAAACAAACAAAAAAAAATAAAGCAACAGCTACAACAGATGGAGGTGAGGAATACAAAGGTAAGATATGTAACAGATATGTATTTGCTGGCATCCGAATGATGTGTCTGAAGGGTAGTCTACATACTGTGAATCATCCATATGTGGCAGCAGTCCGTATCTATATGTATATGCACATGTGCATAGGGCAAGGGACATACTGCAACCGTTAGTGAAGGCTGGACATATATATGTTGTTGAAGGTTGCTATATGCACATATGTATGTAGGTTGTAGTGTGTGGCATTGCAGACAGCAAGCAGTGCCGGTATATGTCATGTGGTGGTTAAACGCTGTGGGACTGAGCTACAGGCAGTGAGGCCTGCTACAGCTATACTGCCTGAGGACAGCAAAATGCATTCTGCACAACACTGTGCAATATTATTACATAACCGTATGTCTGACAACTGTTGCATAATTGACATCCCCACCATGAAAGGTGGGCAGTATATGTGCCTATATGTGCATCGATATGTACAGCAATGGATGTATACATGTATGTATATATATATATATATATATATAGATATATATATATATATATATGTGTGTTTGTGTATATATATATATATATATATATATATATTAATATATAGATATAGATATAGGTATATATATATATATATATATATATATATATATATATATATATAGATATAGATAGATACATATATATATATATATATATATATATATATATATATATATATAGATAGCTATGGATATATATAGATATATATAGATATATATGGATATATATGGATATGTATAGATATGTATAGATATCTATAGATATCTATAGCTATGTATAGATATGTATAGATATGTATATATATATATATATATATATATATATATATATATATATAGAGAGAGAGAGAGGGAGACACGGGGTCATACGTACTGCAACAGGTGCCTGTTGACCAAGGCATGGACTGAACCCCAGTGTTGGTACTGCAGTGCCATACCCCATTCCAAAGCACTTTACCCAGTAAGGTGTCAGAAGGGAACATGGGACACAGGTGGACAGTAGCCTCCCCTTTGATAATCACAGTGCCACACTAGTCTTGTAATCTGTCTACGTGGTACGTGTCATCACAAAAGGTGTGTCATCTAGGGAAATATAGGTCAGTGTTCCCCTCTACTCATCACAATGCCCCATGTGGTTATGTACCTCATATGACAACTACAGCAAGTGGAAAGGCCACAGACATACCTCACAAAGAGTAATACTGCCCTCAAACACATGCCCTATGCAGACTGACTCACAAAACCACAGCTAGAGTGCGTTGCATATCGCCCACCCAGAGGTTACCTCTGCCGGACATACAGAGGTATGTCACACCCATAGCAGTCGGCCAACCACCATGTCAACACCTCACATTCCCCCCTGGCTACATGACCTAGGGCCCTAATCCTCGCCACCTCACTAAACAGCACATGCTGGAGGTACAGATTCCTATCCACAAATATGCCATACTCTGGACTAAACCACCCAGCATTAACAAACAAGGCTCCTCATTAGCAGATGTCATACATACCCCTGATGATTGTTTGGGAGATAGGTAATATGCCCTGGGAGTCACCTCTGTGTATCCAGTTGACAGGAGCAAGTAAAATCACATTACATTTGTGTCAAAGGCCAGGGTAGCATATGGCTAGGCTGCTCTAGACCCTAGGGCCAATAGCGTATTACCTACCTTTGACACAATGCACACACACATGTACTCAGTGCAATACCTGCTATGTGAGGTGGAATGAGTGTGACAGTGAATGTGTGCAAGGTCTGTAAAGGTGTGATAGCTTAGTGTGAGGTTGTTTCTGTCATGGTAGTTTGTGTCCTAGGTGTGAGGCCAGAGAAAGATATGTCAGTTATTGGGATGCAGACATAGTAGGATGGCATATGTTGTGACGTAGTTCCTTGTGTACGACTGTGGTGTCCCATTGTAGGCTGAAGCAATACATGTATGCTCAATAAGTGGTACTGCTGGTGAATCCAGCTCACATATGAACTGTTGTACTACCTGAAGCTGTAGGCCTAAACAGCACAGTATGGTGTATGTTCACATTCCCTGGTAACACTGTCTTGTGTGTTTCCTGTAGTCTGCACAGATTACATACCTCAGGCATAGGTATCTGTAAGTAGGGGCACACAGTACTGCAAGGTACACAGGTAATGCTCATCTGTGTCGGCATACATTTGTGTGTTGTATGTATGTCTGATGTGTGTGTAATGATGCTTGTACCATGCCCGCAATCACATGTGTGTTACAGGGTATGTGTGTGTACCTAGCAACATGTATACTCTGTTACAGCAGTATGCCAGCTATATTAACAACTGTGCACATATGTTAAGTAGGGGTATGGCATCAACGACTAGGGTGGTTTACTGGTAATACTGTAAATGTATTTTACATTCATTGCATTGGATGACATATTTCTTCATGCATTAGCTTGATATATACCCCCGTGGCGAGGTTGTGCATTGTATCCCAAACAGTGGGCTGAGTACTGGTGTATACTGGTTTGTTATATGGAGTGTGGCAGCCACTGTCAGCCGTGGTATTGAACGTATGTATCCTCTGACAGACAAACAGATGCTATATATGGCAGTTAAGTGATATCTGTACTTAATAATGTTAAGTGTGCCACATGACTTGCTCACACATATCATTTAATTGTCTTCCAGGGTTATGGCTCATCAACGCAATCTGTCATATACAGCTGCGGAGGAACAGGAAATACACAACAGCCTGGTGCAGCACTATACACTGCTGTTTTCCAGGGCCAGCCAGCACCAGCATGAGCGTACTGCACTGTGGCAAGATCTTGTTCGTCGGGTAAATGACATAGGCATGCATAACCGGACATATGAGCAGGTACACCATCACTGCAGTGATTTAATTAGACATGTCCAGCGGCATGCGTCTGATATCCATAGACAACAGCTTGCCACAGGTGGTGGGGCGGCCATACATCCCCCCTCACCAGAGTGGAGGAGCTGCTCCTAAGTGTGGTGGCCTACAGCAGCAACAGCATCACACATGTGTCATCATGGAGGCCGGAGCCACCCAGCATGATGACATGGAGCATGCAGGTAATATGCCCTAGCTGTAGACCACTGTTACCTGTATTGTTAGAATATGCATATGTGAGATGTGTACTGTGTGTTCAGCAGTTGTGCTGCCTGTTGTGTGCACTACTGATATTTGGAATAGTATCTGTACACCTGTAACTGTTGACTGTTGTTCTACTGTAGTTTAGGACATTCACAGTAGCAATGCCACAGTTGTTGCCACTGACAAACTGTGTCATATTCTTGTAGGCCCCTCTGGTGTGACAGCAGGGCAGACAATACGTGCTGGTGAGTGTGTTAACACTTTCATATTGGTAATGACATGTGCATGTCATAGGTGAGGTGTAGGCCATGTACACGTAACACACCTATGTATAATGCATGCTGTGCATGTTTGCTGTGAGACATTAAACATCTCAGTAAAGTCAGTAGCTGCCTCAATCACATGCAATGCACTGAGCAGCAGACACATTTGTGGCAACACTGTGCTGCACATTGGATATACATAGTTGCTACAGCTGTACACAACAGAATACGTTTATCATACACAGTACACAAAAACATGCTACATTTGGCATTACCACACACCCGCTGTAAGGTCACACTTCAGTATCCCACATGTCATGCACACACACATGATGTACCTCAGGGGTATAGGCCTACCATGGGGCTGTGCAACACTCTTCAACACATAACACAGTCATGTTAGGCAATGCTCCCTATTGGGCACCTCACACACCCATGTACAAAGTGGCTGTGTAATTGTGAACGTAGACATGGCACTGCAGTTCAGGTACAGCATGCTAGGCATTGGTCTTGCACACATTAGTAGCTGTGAGTGACCACAAGATGCATGATGATGATGGCACAGGGTACTACACCCCATCCAGTTACAGTGACCACAGTACTACTCATAGCAGTCATTGCTGTACACCTCAATGTTGTGTGTGTGCAATCATATGCACCTATACACAATATGCATAACATGTTTTGTGTGTGCTTACATATGCCAGTATACACAATATGCCCAGCAGTCGCCATCTGAACAAAGTGTCACATATATGTCCTGGAATGCTTGTGGGTGTATAGGTCACATGACACACATTGGGTATGTGTGGTGTTTAATGTTGCAGTCGTGTAGCATGCCATGCCATGGCTGGCACTGACATATCTGCAATATGTCCCACACTCACCATAACCACTGTACATTGGCCATGTCGGGCATTGGGATTCCTTCACGTCAACATGCACCACTCATCCCGTGTGTGTACATGGCATGCATGTGCTACACCTGTGCCCACTATTATCTGCTATGGACACAGACACTGTACTCAGACATGGAAATCTATGTGTCACACAGATAACACATGCAGCCATGGCATGTATACCTGTGAGTGATGGTGCACAGGGCATTGCAGAGCTGATAATACTTGCACAGCAATGTTGTGTCCAGGTACACATTGTGTTCCAGGGTGTAGCCAATCACTGAACAACTAGACAGTTGCATCAAAGCCATGTACACTGCCATGAAATAGGGGTGTCTACACTTGCAATGCATGGTCTTGTGCAACACATATTCTGCATGCTGACACGTGTGTGGTGACTGTTTGCCTTGTGATACTGACACCCACCTTCACCCACTATAGAGCATGTGTTGGATTGCTGGTGTGTGTGTGTGTATGTGCTGTAGTGAGGAGTGTATATGTGTGCATGTGTGCATTTGTGCATGTGTTCATGTGTGCATGTGTACATGTGTGCATGTGTGCATGTGTTCATGTGTGCATGTGTGCATGTGTTCATGTGTGCATGTGTGCATGTGTTCATGTGTTCATGTGTGCATGTGTGCATGTGTGCATGTGTTCATGTGTGCATGTGTGCATGTGTGCATGCGTACATGCATCATGTGCAGACTGTGAAGTGTGTTTCCTGTCTTCCTCTCACAGGTGCTGAGTTAGGGGTGGCCAAAAGCAGCAGGGAACCTGAAGCCACTGCCACGAAGAGTGGTGATGATGAGACATGTATTTAGCACAGGAAGGTTTGACAGGGTCTGTCGTTGATCCGCCAATCGACAGTACACAGCGTTCAACCCCATCTATGCGCACACTCATACTGTCAATACATCCCTCATCACCAATGGCCATAGGTGAGGGACAGCATACAGTTGGCATTGACCAGGGGAGTGTGGTACCCATGGCACTTGCATCCCCTCACAGCAGCCATAGCTGGATTCCTGGAATGTTACCACATAGGTGGAGGTCCAGGGGTTCTCAGGGGAGCACCGCTGGTCGTATTGCCCCTAGCAGACATGCTCTCACAGGTCTTACAACATCCAGTATATTCTGGGCTGTAATGCAGGCTCAGGCACATATGGAACGGTACACCAGACAGGGACTTAGGGTGCAGAGGGCCCATTACACCGCTATCAATGACAGCATCAGTGACCTTGCCAGTGCCATCCGGAATTACACCGAGGTCATTGATAGACATTGGGGGAGACAGTAGATGCCCTCCACAATATGTCTTCCATGAGCCAGGACCATGCGTGATGGTTGCGACGTCGACGCGGACGCATGCCAGCAACAGCAACAGCTGGCAGTGGTCGCGGACGGCCCACAGTTCACAGCCGCTCCCGTAGTGGCAGTACCAGCCCCAGCCATGCTGGGGCTGGCCTGTCCATTGACCGTCCCAGTAGACCACATGCACGTGGCCCTGGCCAGTCCCAGCAGGGACATGGGTCCAGTCATCATACCTCTGCCTCTGATGACAGTACCCAGTCGGGGTTGGTACCCGATACTATCCGTAGCACCCCTGCCAGGCACAGGTACTGTGTCCGTGGCTGGAGAAAGTGATCTGTACAGCCTAGCAGGTTCAGTCTGTGGCTGTCCCACAAACTACCATATATGGCAGCCACATGGTGGAGCTGTGTGCATGCAGACACACACATTAACCAAACAACTAGGGCTCACACATACACACACACATTACATCAACATTGGCCCATGCTGTACTGTTGTCCCACACACACACACACACACACACACACACACACACACACACACACACACACACACACACATATCGATTGGATGGGTCAATGTCAGGTTCTGGCAAACAACAACACACCCTGTGCATATGATGATACCTGTGTCGCCTCCTGTCATCTGTAACATTGATGCAGGAACAGGCTAACATGGTGCTGATGCACAGGGTGACATTATAGCAGTGTAGCAATATTAGCAAGTTGTCAACAGGAAAGTGTAATGAAATCCTTGTAGGTATGTCTAAGCAGGCATTATGCATCAAAGCTCTGATTGTCAATGTAGCATTGTTTACACCACTGTTAGGTCTGAGTATGTATTGTCCACCCATGTGCCACTTGGCTGAAGTGTAATGTGTTGCCAGCATGTGTTAGTGAGTGGACAGTACGTGTGTGATGTGTGCAGTACAGATTAGCAAGTGTACATCTGTGAACATGGTGGGTGCGCACTGTCTGCATGTACGTGCGTGGTGGACACATGGGACATGTGGCATACCCTGTTGTACACATTGTTAACATCTCATAGTAACTTTCAATGGCCAGTATGCATTCTACTACAGTTATGTACTAACACGGGTCCACATGTGTGTATGACATGGGATGACACTATGCTGTGGGTGATACTGTTAATATCTGTCAATGATTTGCGGTCTGGTAGTATACACAACCTCAACAGCATGTCTATAAGCAATCATTGGATGATGTCCTGACAAATGACACACAGTTGTAGGGAACTCAGTAACAGTTGGATCCTTCCGGTACTATACTCGAACACTAACCAGTGGTATTGACCGCCACCCATTCATGGGACCACACCTGTTTGGCATATAACCCCCTTAGGTACATGCAAACACACTAGGGACGCATCCATCCACATCTGGAAATGCATGCATTGGCCTATAATGCATTCCCTGGATGGGACGCATATCCTACACAAGGGTGTCATACAGACAGATACCTGTTGTCTGATACATGCTGTATAGCAGTAAGCCGGCTATGGCATAGTCATCCACATTTACTATACATACTATCCTGTCAATACCACATCGATGGTAGACCTCAACATGTATGTTGGGTACCAATGTGTACATACAGCCTCGTGTTATGTCATGTGTCCCTTGGTATCCACATATCCATAGATATTGTGGAGTCCCTAGGTGTATCACATAAGACATTAGAGGCCTGAATGCATATCCACAAGGCAGTTGTACACCTATACAGACTGTCCATTATTGCCAGTCGTTGTGTATGAACATGTCTGACATATACCCCAGGCATATACCCTCACTCACACTACTCTTTAGTAACTGTCATAGGTGTGTGTGGCACAGATGACCTTGGCCACAGATCACAACAGTGGACGGCCTTGTCACATACATACATATGTGGCCTATGATCTGAGAAGCAGCGGCACAACCTGTCAATGGCAACAGATGTATTCATGTAGTATGCAGGCTTCACACCCATGTACACATATATATTTGCCACGCAGATACCTGATGTGTGCAATGCACTTACTGTTTTAATCATAATATGTCCTACCATAGTAAAACCAAAACCCACACCGCATTGACACACACACTGTCAGTGTTTGCAGGATTCAAACCCCTACCTAACTATGTTATGATACTAGTGAGAGGCGCATTAACACAGCGTGCTATTTGCTTTACTGTCTGGTTTTCCTTCTCCGTCTGTATTTGTAGGATGGTGACATCACCAGACTTTCCAAAGAGGAATGTACCTCTTTTAGTGAGTTTTCCCAGTCTCCAAAAAGGGCACTCCTCTCAAAACAAACTACACACATGCGCACACACACACACACACACACACACACACACACACACACACACACACACACACACAAGCACAGCACGCTATTTGCTTTACTGGCTGGGTTCCCTTCTCCTGCTGTATTTATAGGATGGTGACATCATCAGACTGGACATGGTGATGTGTGCACACTTAGTTTTATGCCATTCCAGGAATGGTCCATGTGGGTCAGCAGGTGTCAACAGCTTGAACAGGACCTCATAATCCTTACCTTGTGTGATCTATCTGTGGACACATTGACATTCCTTCATATGTCAACACATATTTATGCACAGCTTGTTGGTTTTGCGGATACTACATGTGTCTGGGATGTTGATAAAGGGTTATTCAAAGTCTATGTGAGACATGTGTAGCTGTGTTCAGTGATGTATGTCCTGGGTGGCTGCCTTGCAAACAGTCTAGCATGTTTGGGAACCATGATCCGCACATGAACATACCACAGTTGGCAGGGTTGTGTGTATGTCAGCTTCCAATAGCTCTGTTTATGACTTCAACCATGATAGACTCCATGACCTTGCAGATCAGACTTCTTAGGCGTACTGGACTGTACTTCCCATGGTGTGTTGTGCACCAACACTTGTGGGGAGTGCCATATGTTGCTGTAACACATTCAACAGTTCCACATCCTGTGTAGGGGGTGAGGCTCAGCTGACTGTTCAGGTGCAGGATCTGTTTGTTCTGTAGTTTATGCATGACACATATTGGGAATCAATGTATTCCACTTGCTGCCATGCTTTTGGCATTGGGGGTAGCTGCTCATCCATTCTACATGTGATATCTCCTGGTATGATGATATGGACTATCATCAGTGGGAGGTGAGTATGTATAGATGGGCCTGTCTGTCAGGATGTCAGCATTGTCAGTCAGGTACAGTTGACCCTGACTCAGGACATATATGGGTGTACATTGCTATTTATGACATAGCTGAAGGAGGTGTCATGATTCAGTCTGGACTCCTTCTCAGCTACTCTTTACAATACACCAATGAACCTGAGCACTAATCCCTGTTTTACTCTTTTACACACTTAACACCCTACTGATCCTTTGTAATCAGGCTACAGAGTATGTCATCATAATATCCTGGCATGTCCAGGGGTCGGTTTTGTGTGTACTCTCCAGTCCAGCTGGTGAATATTGTGATGTTGACACAGTGTCACATCTGCCTCATGTACATAGACAACCCTCTCCTCCTCCTGACAAACTCGGATATATGTGTGAGATGCACCTATATAGACATACAGGGTGCTGAACTCTCTCGACCCATGACTGGCACAGTCTATCAGGTGGTGAAGGTAACCACACACACCACATATCAGTCTCACATATCCTCTAGCGACAGCTCTCAAACCACTTTATCACACATAGACATACTCGGATGCTGTAAATGAACTCTGCCTAAGCAGCAGAGACCTCCAAAGCAGACACACACACAACTGCTACCCCACTGCAATACCCACATATCACATAGTTCACAATGTCAGTGTGCCACACAGTCACTGCCCTTCGGACTAAACAACGCACCTAATACACTTGTAATAGGTGACACTTATTGTCAGACACACTGACGTACCACTCACCAGCCCAAACAAGGGAATAGTCACTTTGGGCTGTCTGTCGGGTGCCAGGATCTGCCACATAACACATGCAGTCAGGTCACTCCAAAGCAAGTGCAGAACTGGCACCATCATTGTCCATGCTGGTGCGTAAAACCTCAGACGTTACTCCCTGGACCACATGACATGATACATGGAGGAACACTCTGATCATGTAGCCCAGGCCAGTATGACCCTGACCTTGTCTAGCATCTTACACCCACCAATTATGATGTCACAGTATACAGACAAACATATCACATTTAACAGTTGGCTAACAAATTGGTGTCATTCATAGGGGATACAGTGTCTGTCAGCCTGTGGTGACATGCTCGACATGCCACGTAGCTTCACTATGGACAGCTTGCACCTGTCACCCTTGGACTTTTGAATGCTGGCTAAGGCTCTTGCTACCACCATAGTGTCTTTCTTAAGCAGGGCTCAAAAGACAAACCCACCTCCATAGACATTACAGGTTAAATGAAACTAAGGGTAATGCTGCTCAACACCAGATGTGTTACCCTCATATAGCGGCCACTCAGGACTCTCCTCAGTATGGAGGATAGCGATATCTGTGCACTGACGCCTGGTTCAGGCTCACTTATGCGCAACAGCACTACCAGGTTATGTTTCATACCATGCTTTCTGACCACAAGACTTGGAACAGACAACACAACTAGGGGGAGTATCCATATACATCACAGATACACCCACCTCCGGGTTAGTAGCACTGCACAAAGCATCACAGACCATACATATACAACTACCATTGTGCAAAACTGCCTTTAAGTTTGTTGCCTGCTACAGACCACCCTCCCAAACTCAGGAACCACACTCGGCTTTCATGGGAACTATGGAGAATATGAAGGTCTCAACAAATGCCATTATATTGGGTGACTTCAAATACACAAATATTGACTGGGGATACTACTCAAGCCCCAACACCCTCGCCCAACAGTCGCTGCAATTTGTAGACTCATATGCTATGGCACAACCAGTCAGCACGGCCACAAGGGGGAATACATATTGGACCTGATCATCACCAACATGGGGACTCTATGTTCCACACCAGCGATATACTCCTCATTGGTAAGGTCAGAACATACATGTATCTCACTGGACATACATATACCCTTCACACACCCATCCTGGGTAATCTTGGTGAACTTCTCATGAGCCAATGTCTCACTTCACCAAAGCAAGGTGGTATCCTTCAGAGACCCTGAGACAGTGGCAAATATGGCTCAGACTGCTGAATCCTTTACATACACATTCTATGGACACCTAGTGGACTGCATGGATTGTGCTATCCCAAATAACAACAGGACTCACTCCTCCAATGGCAGGGGACCTGTCTGGTAGACCTCAGCCATTAATAAGCTGTACAACATCAGGAGGAAGCTACTACATGATAGAGCACAATCCCAGACAGGGAAGGCATCTGTGATCTGTACTAGCAGACAGCTACGATCACTCATGAACTTTTCTAAGGGCCGCTTCTACCGGACAATTGCACCAGACACATAGGACTATCACACGGCCTTCTTCAGTTATGTCAGGAACCTGGGTGGACACTCACTGATATGCTGTGAGTTACTGCATACTGACTAAACTTACCCTGAACCCACTGGCATTGCCAACATCCTGGCAAACAGGTTCAGTGCAGATGTCTCCCCCCCATCCCCCCTAAGGATCAACTATCCATCCCAACAGAGTGTAACCTCCCTGACATCACACAGTAACAGGTGAGTACTGCCCTCCCCAAAGCGTACATCACAGCATCAATGGGACCAGACAGTGTCCCGGCCTGCATCTTACACGAGCTTCATGACAGACATAACCCTTACATTACATCACTGTTCAATATCGGAGTTACTACAGGATATGTACCCAAGGAATGGCGTACAGTGACAGTGGTCCCACTCCACAGAGTTGGTGCCACATCAGACCACAAACAATATTTCCCTATAAGCCTAACTAGCCTGTTCTGCAAAGCTATGGAGCGTATTGTCATGGGACTCATACACATAGACATCGGGAACCTACAGACACTGTGTCCTACACATTTCAGCGTTGTGGGCAGATCTTGCCTCTTGAACCCGTTTGTATTCTTTAAACGGTTAACAGGTCCATCGACATAGGGATGGTTGTCCACACAGCCTACCTGAACCTTGCAAAACCCTTCAACACAATAACCCACTGGGCCATTATGCATAGGCTCACCAGCGTCGATATGGACACATATCTCACACGATTAATTGCTATCTGGATCAGGGATAGCACCCACATGGTCAGAATTGCAGGTGCTATGTCTGACTATACACCAGTTACACGTGGCATCCCACACGGCTCGGTCCTGGGACCTCTCTTGTTCAGTATATATTTGTCTGATGTACAGGCTACCACAGGGAGAATATGGCTGACCATGTTCGCACTTGACTACAAACTGGGTGCCATAATCAACTCTCCAGCTGCCACATGCATACTCAAACAGGGTCTCACAGAGATGGATGACTGGTGCCTGAGCCATGGCCTACAGCTAAATGCCATTAGTTGCATACTCATCCCCTTTGGGAATAACAACATGCCCACACATTACCACATAGGTAGTACTCCATTACATATGGAAGGAGTTGTTAGGGGTTTGGGGACATGACTTGTTCGTACTGTCGCCTTTCACAATCACGTTGCCAAAGTGGTTGGACAGACCTTCTATATAGGCCACCTTATCCCATATGGTTTCACATCTAGATTGAGTGAGGTCATTGTGTCCCTATACTCATCACAACCATGCTTGGTTACAATGCCACATTTGGGGTGTACCTTACCCGACACCTGCAGCAACTGTACTGGCCACAGAAGTTCCTCACCAAGCAGATCTAGGGACTCACACGGATGCCCTGCACAGTTCAGATGCAGTTACTCCAGCTCTACTCAGTCTCTTACCCCCTACTCGGATATGATGTGTGCCTGTTGTTTACAGATATACCCAACCCAGAATTACTGGACATGCTCCACCTCAGGATATCTGACTCCCTTGGAGCTACACACTCCAGGGACATATACCTCAGCACAGATGTTAATAGGACATGCTGGAGGGACAGATTCTTATCCCAGAGGCTCCACTCACTCTGGATTGTAATCCCAGTTTCACATAGGCAGAGCCACCCACTGACCACCTACAGGAGACATCTTGACGACTGTATGGGTGATTGTATGTTTACCCCTGGGATATCTTCTGTGTCCCTGCTAGACAGAGGCACACTAGCCTATACTTACATGGGCTATCTTGTGTGACCTACTATTTACATGCACAGTGTAGTAATCTGACAGGGATGCGAATGCAAACACACTCTGGCTAGGCTTGTACATGCCCTAGGGAAGATAGCCTAGTATCGACCTCTGAACCTATGCTAATGTTCGGGATGCACAATGTTTATTGCTGATACTGTTTGCAGGTCTTTATCATCTTTGCTTTCCCAGTTTCTATGAACAAGTTAGGTATCTGCAGAACATATTTGATTATGACAGGGTTCCACTATATTATATATGTGTCTGTTGTCATATGACTGTGTGCACAGGGCAGATTGCTGGATAGTGAGAGGTTCCTGGGTTAACACACGCAACTGCCAGATATGTGTGGCCCACTGCTGTACTCAGACATGGCCTAAGTGTGTGAGCATGCCCAGTTCAGGCTTTCCGTGTTTTGTTGCATGACATTTGTCTCATTTATTCAAGTGTGTGAGCATGCCCAGTGTGACCTTTCAGTATGTTGCTATCTGAGGTCCACTACATTTGTTGATGTGTGTGAACATGACCAATATTAACATTTATACTGTGTGTGTTGGAAGTCAGGTTCTGTTCTTACTGCAGGACTCACCTTTGTGTCATAACTCGACAGTGATTATGCTGTGCCTGCAGGGTTTCCATGAGATACTTTGCATAGACTTATCATCATTCCTTCATACAAACTGACCACTGCAATACTGTCATGGTTTAGTGGTTCAGTACTTTAACTATAGTGCACAGTATCCTGAGTTTGAGGTCCGTCACTGCTTTATATTTTCATACTGAGCAGACCAGACTGCTTAAGGGCCAGTTAAGCAAATATGAGCATGTTGGCTTTTGTTCAGCTATGCCCTACTTAGACCAGGCTTGTCCGACATTGCTCAATATTCACCAACATTACTGGATGTTGCCCAATATTACTCAACATTGACCACAGTTGTGCTAGTTGTTGTGTGCGATTTTGTTTGCATATACTACATGGTGGTAAATGCTGTTTAGCACTGCTTTATATTGCTTAACACATGGCAATCATGCCTCAGGTGGTGCTGCAGGGCTGCCTATGTCGGATGCACACACTACACTCCCTGTACATGTTTGAAAGCAGGTAGTGTCAACTTAGGCATCCCTTTTACTATATGTGCAAGTCAGAGAGAGGTATAACTTCCAGAGTTCCTACTGAGCCAGTGTATGTGCTATGGGTTGCCTCTTTGCCAAGGCCAAAGCATACTGGGCACGCCTCCTTCTGCTGACTGGGGTAGGCTCAGGTTGTTCCTCCTCCGAGTCACGCTCTGCCTGTGATGGCCTTGGCAATGGTGGGGGGCTGTTTGGCCTGGGCCTATGCTGGTCCTGCTACAGCTGTTTTCACTGGCTCATATTATGTAGCATAGCACATACCATGACAATTTGGGTACATGTAGTTGGTGAGTACTGCAAGGCTCCACCAGATGTGTCCAGGCACCGGAACCATGACTTGAGCAGCCCAAACACATGCTTGATTACATTACGTGTTTGTGCGTATGCCTCATTATGGTGTTCCTGTTCAGGTGTGTGTGTGTTTCTGATGGGTGTCATCAGCCACGGCTCCAGTGCATAGCCAGCATCCCCCACTGGGTGACCATGTGGGATGTCCCCAATGGCAAATGTCTGGTACAGCTGCATCAGATGCCAGATATAGGAATCATGGTAGCTTCCAGGGCAGCCAGCACACACATTCAGTATTATGCCCTGGGCATCACAGATGACCTGGCAGTTGATGGAGGGGAAGCCCTTGCGGTTAAAGTAGACCCTACCCCGCTCGCCGGCTGGTGCTTTGATGCATATGTGCGTGCAGTCTATTGCATCCACTACCTCAGGGTATTCCGCTATTTGCTGGAAGAGACGCATATTGCTGGCCAATACCTCATGGGAATTGGGGAAATATACATGATCACCGACATGTGCTGACATGTCATCCAGGAACTGGTGCAGTACACTGGATGCTGATGCCTGTGATATCCCCATCATATCACCAGTTGGTCTCTGGAAGGTACCTGTTGCTAATATTCTTAGGCCAACACATACCTTGGTTTCCACTGGGATGGGTTCCCCTCTGTTGGTTCTGTGTGTGAGGTGTGGCCTGCACAGCTCAACAATTTGCTGCAGGAGGTCTCTGTCCACTCTATAGTGGTCCACTATCTCCAGCTCATGTAGCCCATGGTAGGTTGCCCTGGGCCTGTAGACTCTTCTCTGTCTCCTCACTGTGGGTTGTCCAGCAGCATTTCCATTGTCACCACCCTCAGCATGTTGCATATGTCACCTTATAACAGCAATGGCAGCCCCTAACATTTCTTTGTCTCAGTAAAGCTTTTTCAGTTTTCACTTCTATTAGCTTACTGCAGTTTCTGTTGTGAGAAACATAATGGACTGTTGTTTGCAGAGTTTTAAGTGCTAGGCTGGGCTGGGCTAGTGTACTGCCTGTGTAATTGCCTGATTCTGATTGTTTTCACCTGCTAGCTCTGCTAGTTCTCCCTGGTAGCTTCCTACTATTTGTTGTGCTTCCTTTTTCCTTTCTGTTTCCTCGGGGGGTGCAGCGCCACGCACACAAGTGCAAACACGCTCACAGCAGCTCACACGCACGCACACATGCTTACACGGACTAAAACTTGCTTATTCGGGTTAAAACGTGTGCACACCAGTGCAAACACGCTTACAACTCTTTAAACAACCTTATACATGCTTATTCTGGCTTAAACATGTGCACTCACACTTACACGCACACACTCTGTCTTACTCGGGTTTACAGGCACGCACACGCATGCATACCCGCTCAGCAAGAAACTTTGGTGTTATCCACGGCATACACCTTCCATTTCTTGCCTTTACCTAGCCTACCTGTTGACACACCTCTTTCCATGATGTGTAAATGACAGCTGACACATGCCACTCTGCTCCAGTGAGCTTCACTTCTCTCATACATACCCCACTCGTGATGTCACCTATCTTCTACTCTGTTACTCCCGTTATCCTACTCCTACACTCCACTGACTGTTCTCATTTGCTATGTAAACTTGCGATTCACTATCCTAACCCTCCTTTGCACTGGATTGCCTACTAATGCTTGGTTACATCTCTTAGGCTGAGTTTCCCCCCTTAGCAGCCTCTACTCGGTGGCCATGTTGTCTTCAGCCTGCCATTCCCTTGCATTGTACATTAACAATTTAAATAAGATCCACATTTGTGGGTTTTAATTTTTAGTTTTCTGGTTGTTAGAGCGCAGCCTGTTTGCACGGCGCTGCGCTACGCTTAAACATCGGAAATCGGAGAAAAAAAACGAATTCTTTTTTTTCATATTGCATCAGGAAACATTGCTAATGGCCGTATATTTGGCCATTGGCATGCTTCCTGCACTGGATGCAACCTTTATTTGGAGCTGTCACGGCTCCGTTTTGCTATTTGCAGAATGGTACTCAGTTGTCAACTGAGTACATTTCTGCAAATAACACTGCACTTACTCGGACAGGTTTGGGTTTCCTGAATTGCAAATCTACCTCATTTGCATGCCTTTCGCCTGCAGTTGAGGTAATTTGCATATCCCAGCCCTGTCCGTGTAAGAGCCGTTTTAGGAGCTCTCTTGCACACCCCTGCAGGCTGTTCCTGGATCGCTCTTCGGACATGATGGCTGCATGGAGTCTTACTCTACTCTTAGACTCCATGCAAGCCATCGTGAATCCGGCCCAGTATGTAATGCTTCTGGTACAGGAGCATTGTTTAAATAAGTTGTGAGATAATGGCAACAGTTACAGAATATGTAATACTTCTGTACAGGGGCACATCTAAAGTAAGTTCTGAGAGACTAGTAACAGAGTATGTAATACTTCTGGTACAGGAGCATCACTTAAATAAGTTGTAAGAAACTGGTAACAGTTACAGAATATGTAACACTTCAGTACAAGGGCATGTCTTAATTAAGTTGTGAGACAGTAGTAACAGAGAGTATGTAATACTTCTGGTATAGGCACATTGCTTAAAGATATTGCAAGAGACATAACAATTACAGAGTATGTGATACTTCTGGTATAAGAGCACTGGTAAAAGCTAATGCTGGTGTGCTCCTGGGATCTAAGTTTGGATAACACTGAAGATGTTTAGCCTTTGTGTCATCTGTTACCCCTGTACTGTTTCATGTCAAATCAAATACAACTGTGTCATTTTTTACCATTTCCATCATGAACACCTTAAAGAGATAAAACATAATTGTGATTGTAGCACAGCTTGTAGCACAGCTGGGTAGATGCAGTAATGCAGGCTGCTAGGCAGCCACTCATCTAGCTCTTCTGTTATATTTGAATGGACCTTGTTCGTAAGTTCATAGGTTCAGAGGGAGGTACTAGGCTATCTGCCCGAAGGCATTTATAAGCCTAGCCAGAATGTGTTGGCTTTCACCACCCCTTTAGATTAGCTTACTGTGCCTCTGTCCAGCAGAGCCACTGAAGTGATCCTCGGGGTAAACTTTCTGTTTGCCATTCACTCATCAAGGTTTCTCTTGAAGAGTGTTAGTGAGGAGCTCTGCCTAATGTAGATTGGAATCTTGTTCCAAAGCATGGGAAGTCTCTGGGACAGGAATCTCTTCCTCTAGCATGTCCTATTTATTGTTGTGGTGAGGTTTAGATCCCTAGAGTGTGTGGCTCGAGGGGATAAGGTTTTCTTTAGGTGGAGCATGCCCATCAATTCTGGGTTGGACATGGCCTTGTATGTCAGGCAGAGATCACCTCTGAGTAGACGGTATGCAACTGAGTACAGCTGGAGTTTCTTCAATCGAGTTGCACAGAGCATCTGTTTGAGGCCAGTGATCCTCTTGGTGAGGTACTTCTGTGGTCTTTCCAGCTGTTGCAGGTGTCTTGTAAGATACATCCCAAATGGGGCATTGTACTCTATGATGGGTCTGATGAGTGATGAGTAGAGGGACACAATGACCTCTTTTGATCTGTATGCGAACCCTTTTGTGATTAGGTGATTAGGTGGGCCACATAGAAAGATTTTCTAACCACTTTGGCAATGTGATTATCAAAGGAGAGATTATTATCTACTTGGGTCCACAGATCCCTTATTACGTTTTCCAAATTTAGGGGACTACCACCTATGTGGTAGTTTGTGGGTACTTTGTTTTTTCCAAAGGGGATGACTATGCACTTTTTGGTATTTAGCTTGAGGCCATTATTTTGACACCAGGTATCCGTCTCAGTGAGACCATTTTGGAAGATGTCTGTGTCAGCCGGAGAGTCAATTATAGCTCCTAGTTTGCAGTAGTCTGCGAACTTGGTCAGCCATAGTCCTCCTGTGCTTGCCTGCACCTCTGAGAAGTATATGCCAAACAGGAGTGGTCCTAGGACTCAGCCCTGGGGAATGCCACTTGTAACCGGTTTAGAGTCGGACCTAGCTCCTGCAACTCTCACCATGTGGATTCTGTCCATGAGCTAGTTGGCAACCCATCTTGTGATGTAGGGGTTTATGTTCAGGCTGGTGAGCTTGTCTATAATATCAGAATGGGGAATGGTGTTGAAGGCCTTTGCGAGGTCTAGGTAGGCTGTGTGTACCACCTTTCCCTCGTCTATAACCTTGGTAACTGTCTCAAAGAAGTCCACCAGGTTTAGGAGGCATGATCCATCCTTAACAAAGCTGAACTGGGTAGGGTCCAGTGTTTGGAGGTTCCCAATGTCTCTGTTAATGAGTTCCATGATGATGCTCTCCATAGCCTTGCAGACCAAGCTAGTCAGGCTTATAGGGCGATAGTTCCTGGGGTCTGTTGTGGCTCCACCTTTGTGGAGCGGAATAACTGTTGCTTTGCACCACTCTATGGGTACGTAGCCTGTGGAAAGGCTGAGTTTGAATAGTGTGTTTAGGTGAGGGGTTAGTTAGTCTTTCAGCTCATGTAGGACGCAGCCTGGGACACCGTCTGGTCCCATTGATGCTGTGTTTTTGGCTTTGGAGAGGGCTGTTTTAACCTGAGTGTCTGTGATTTCAGGGGCTCTACATTCTTCTGGTATGGTTATGGGCCCTTTTGGGGTGAGGGGGGGGTGAAAAGTTTGCACTGAATCTGTCTGCCAGGATGTTGGCGATATCGGTCGGTTCAGTGTATTTTGTGCCATTCTGCACTAACTCTGAGCAGATCTGAGCATTGCCTCTTAGATTCTTGACATAGCTAAAGAATGCCTTGTGGTTATCTTTGGAGTCCTTGGCAATTTTTCTTTCGAAGCTTGCCTTGGATGATTTTATGAAGGATTGTAGTTTCTTGCTGATACTGATCAGGGATGTCTTTCCTTCTTGGGATTTTACTCTTTTCTGTACTCATTTCCTCCTTCTATTGTATAGCTTGTTTATGGCAGGGGTCCACCAAACTGGTTTCCTTTTCTTGGAGGAGTGAGTCTTGGTTTCGCTTGGGATAGCATGATCCATGCATTCTTGTAGGTGCCCATAGAATGCATTAGTAAAGGATTTTGCAGCTCGGGCAGCATTATCCTTTAGCATGGGGGCTTTGAAACTTTCCACCTCTGTCTTAAGTAATGTGAAGTTTGCTTTTGAAAAGTTTTTCATGGTGGTTTCCTTGTCCGGGGGTGGGGGCGGAATGTGGATATACAAAGTGATTTGTTTATGGTCAGATCTAACAAGCAAGGGGTTGACCTCCAGTGTGGAAAACCATTGATCCGGGGTGTTTGAATTTATAAATTCTAGGAAATGTTTGGCAAGGGAGTTAATACTTGAGTAGTTCTCCCAGTTAATGTTTGGGTAATTGAAATCACCCAATATTGGGGTGTTTGGTAGGACCTTTATGTTTCCCAGTGTTTCCAGAAATGCGGAATGGGGGTCCTGGGACATGGTGAGTGATCTGTAGCAAGCTACAATTTGAATTGCAGTTTTGCTTATTGTTAGTTGCACGTGGATGATCTCTGAAGCATCGTGCTGTGCCACTAACCTGGAGGTGTGGGTATCCTTGATGAATATAGATACGCCCCTGCATTTTGTATTTCGGTCTGGGTTCTGTGGCCGAAATGTATGGTATGAGTTGTAGCTTGGTAGTGCTTATTTGCTCTCTGGAGCCTTAAACCAGGTTTCTGTTACTGCACATATATTGATTTTCTCCGTATTGAGGAATGCCTTGCTGCGTGCATTTTGAGGTTTAGAATTCTGGCATTGAGTAGCATTACCCTCAGTTTTTTGTTACTTGTGCTATTTACGGTGGTGGGTTTGTCTTTTGAGCCTTGCCTAAAAGAGGCACTATGGGGGTGGCAAGTGCCTTGGCCAGTATTCGAAAGCCTAAGGGTGACAGGTGCAAGTCATCTCTAGCAAAGCAGTGTAGCTTTTCGAGCATGTCATCCCAGGTGGACAGACACTGGATCCCCTTTGAATGACACCAGAAACTTAGCCAATTGTTGAAATTGATATTTTTTTTCTTTATGCCATGGTATCATTCTTGGTGAGGGTCAAGGTCATACCGGCCTGTGCTACGTGATCAGAGAGCTCTTCCATGTCTCTTTTCATGTAGTCCAGGGAGGCATGGCTCAGGTCATTCACACCAACATGGATAATGACAGAGTCGTATTTGTACTTGTTCTGGAGTGACCTGAGTGCTTGTGTTATGTGGCGGATCCTGGTACCTGACAGGCAGCTAACAGTAACTTTCTCCTTATTCAGCCTAGTGAGTGGGACGTCAGTGTGCCTGACTATAGAGTCACCTATTACTAGTATGTTGGGTATGTTATTTTGCCGTAAGGGCTGTGATTGCGTGGCACACTGGTTTTGTGAAGTATGTGTTTTATGGTTTGTGTTGGGGGTGGAGGTTGCTTGGATGTCTACTTTGGAGGTCTCTGTTGCTTTTGCAGATTTTTATTTAGAGCCTCCGAGTATGTTTTCATGCATTTATGTGTTTTTTTTGCCGGTGCTGGTTTAATGGGTCCATGTGAGACTGGTGGTGTGATGCAAGTATTTCCCTTCTCCTCTTGACTGTCTGATCCAGTCTTGGGTTGAGAGAGCTTTGTCTCCAGTTTGGCTGTATAATTGCATCTCTCACATGTATTAGTGTTTGGTGGTAGGAGGGGAGGGTTGTCTGTGCACATGAGGCAGTTGTAACATTGCTTCAAAATGCCCAGATTCACCAATTGGACTAGAGAGTACACCTGAAACTGCCCTTTGGACATGCCTGGATAGGTACAGTGAACTGTTTTACTGAATGGCTGGTAAGGTCGAATAGAGAGCCTTGTCCTTCTGTACAGTATAGAGGGGTTTAGTGCTACGGTTTATAAGTGCTTGCTATGAGTTTTGAGCAAGTGCCAGGCTGAGAAATGAATGGCTTGAGTGCTTAAGTTGAAAGTTTGTCTAGTTCCAAGGGAAAAATTGAAGAGGAGACTTTGTGGAGCCAGGAATAGTTATACCCTAGCTAACCGGTGCTGCCCGGCATGCAAAACCAGGCAAATGCTAATTCTTGTCTGCAGACAAAGTATATTGCAAAGCACAAATTAGCTCATAGCTTCCCTGTATACTATTTATTGAAGCATTAAATGATAGTTTTATCACAAGTTTCAGAAACACTTCCATTTTTTTCTCTCTAGTTAAGCTACATCCCAGCTGATTGGTTCATATGTGAATACTAGGCTATTAGTTTGCAGACATGCCTAGCCAGACAGTGACCAAAGGTGAGAATCAAATTTTGCATGGTGAATCTAGGGTGACCATGGTGGTGCAGCGGTTAGCATTGCCACCTCACAGGAAGAAGTTCTCTAGGTCAGTTCTCAGCTGGGGTGCCTTCTGTGTGGAGTCTGCAAGTCCTCCGGCAGTCTTGTGGGTTTCTTCTGGATGCTCTGTTTTTCTCCTACATTCCAAAGACATACTGCAGGTGGATTGGACACTCTAAATTGGCCCTAAGTGAGAGTGTGTTCCTTCTGTGGAAGGTTGGGCACTAGGCTGGCAACTCAACACTGTAAAACTCCACTGCCAATTGTTCTGCGGCCCATTGTTCTGCTGTGTTGACCCCTAATGGGAAAAGCTGAAAGAAGGAGAAGTCTGTAAGGTTAACACCTTGAAAATAATGCTAACCTCTAACCCCAATTAGGCCAGACCCCATACCCTGCATTTCTGTTCTTAATTATTTTATGTTTATGCCAACATTATTTTAATTCCTTCCTTTCTTTCTTAACATTTATTAACCAGGTAAGTGGGTTGCTCTGAAGATGGTTTTCAGCCATGAATCGCAACAAAGGAACAAACCAATAGAAGACATTTCCTTAATATTACGAAGACCATTACTAAATACTGCAAACATCAGCATGTCTTAAATATTACAAAAGTGAAATGTAAATTACAGTGCCACCAATTATTAGACATAACACATGTTATACCAGATAAAGAAATGCGTGTTGCAAACAACTACCTCAATAGCAGTGGATATTAACCATCTTAAAGTGAGAGATCTGTGATTAGACACCATATGTACAGAACAGAGATTACTAAGGTAACGGAAAATGAAGTCCATGCATTAGAAAACATGAAATAATGTAAAGAGTCTATGTATTAGATAAAAATTAGAATAGAAGTAGGCAGAAAAGAGAAAAGTGAGAATATTTTATCAAGAGAAAGGTGGACAGCTATAGCTGGAAAAGTAGGTGAAAAAAAGATTAAAAATCCTGTGCCAGCAAGGCCTCCTTTAGAAGAAAGTTTAAAAAAATAGTGGTGGTACAAATGAGAACAGAATACAGAACATATATATAACTGCATTAATAATTACTGAGTCTATTTAGCTCACACTTTAATGGAAATCAAGAAATAGTAGTCTGCACTTGTTATGTAGTCATGTGTTAAAGGAGAACCGCACCCACACACTAAAAAAACATGTTTATTTCATCATGGTTTCGTGTTTCCTACATTTTAACACTACTCTGGGACTATTTACAGGTTTTTAAATATTTTATATGCAATTTCTGAATCTGACCACATGGGGTCTGGCATCTTGAAATAATTCTGATTGTTTAGTCTGCCCCATCATGCAGTACTTGTCTGTAAATAATTGTGTCATGTATGCCTATTTCTTCCTGAAGCTCCTGTCATTGCATTGATTTTACATGCATACACTGCTGTGCTGCGGTAGCGTTGTCACCTCACAGTTAGACGTTGCCCGTTCGATTCTCAGTTAGAGCGTCTTCTGTGTGGCGACATGTGTAAATGGGCGTTCCTTCATTGAAGGTTGTGCGTTAGGCCCGGCAAGCCAGCACGTAAAACTCTACTGCCAATCATTAGCGGATCGGAGTTCCACTGTGGCGACCTCTAACCGGGAAAAAGCCAAAAGACACAAACAAACAAACACTGCTGTCTTTCAGTCAGTTAGTTTTAAATAACGTCATGCCATTCAGTGACTGCTTAAAACACAAAGAGTACAAATGTTACAGAACAGACTTTCAAAGTGCTTTTTACTGCTGCTTATTTTTAGAATGGCTAAACTGCAGTGTTTTGTGAAGCCTGAATTGTACTACTTTAGCAGATCTCCCATTCCTTTTCACACCTAACTTCCATAGCTTTCAAAGTGCTAAGGGTAATTTGAGCTGTTAAAACCTGTGATTGACAGCTCACAGCAGGAGACTTGACCCATGTACTGTTTCCTTGTTCTAGCCTTTACTTTCTGTATGGGTAGGGGAAGGACAAGGGAGCTGTGACATTACAGCATGTGTGGGTTTTTAGGAAGGTTGTGGAAATGTCAGTTTGGGGAAGGAATTGGCCGGAAAACTACCTGTATTCATAGGTGTTCATGACATCAATGAAATGGAGACTGTAGCAAGCTTTACCAGGGGTGGGCAAAAGGTTTTTGAAAGTGAAACCACCACAGTATAGTAAGTTACTGTTCTAGTTGAAAGAAACAGTCTATTTAAAATATTTTAAATGCTGTATTGTTGTTTATTCATAGCAGGGACAGTAAATAGGGAGAAAAAGGGCAGAGAATTTGAGCATTTAATAACAGAATCCCATTGTTGTCCTTTAACAGTAGGGTCGCCACCTTCCACCCGTCGCACCTCCCATAACCCCGGCCACCCTACCATTTTCTGCCCATTTTGTGATGTCATTGTCACGTCACACAGGGGACACCCTCTTTTTCCAATCATGATGCTTTTCTTCTGCAGATTTACTATGCTTTTTGAAAAAAGGCATAGTAAATCTACTGATTTAACATACTCAGATCGGAGTTTGTACAGTGTTTTCCAGACTACCGGAAAATCATTTTGATTTCCAGATAGTCCAGAAAAAAAATGCTAGTTAACAGAGAAGCATTATCATGAGTATAAAATTTTTAGTTTGAGAAGGCATTAACTAATTAACTCCAGAACAGCTCTTTTCAGTGTATACTTTTGTCTCCCAGTGGGTGTGGCTTGAGCCTTTTGAAAAATTGAAGTTATTGCGTTACAGTTCAAACAAATATTCATATCTCTGGAACAGTAAGTGTTACTAGAAAACTGTAAATGGCAAACTATTCAGGATAAATGAATCTTTATGTTAGTGGCATCCATTCAGTTTGATGCTTTAAGTTGAATTTTATAAGCCAAAGTAAAGGCAGTGAATATTAATTTTGTAAGTTTGTACAAACAGCTTATGATACCTCAGTAACCATTTAAGCAAGACACATACTGCCAGTAGGATTTTCTTTGTGCAGCTCTGAGCTTTCATATGAGTCTATGCAGTTCTGTCTGTGTTACCTGAATACTGAGATATTTAGAGAAACATGAAAATGATTACAATACATGTAAACAATATGCAAATAATATTCAATATCTCTTTAGCTGCATTAGACAGAGGTCAAATATCAATACAATTGTATTTGCCATTATGTATGCTCTAAATTGAAATCTTCTGATACCTTGTATGTAGCATGGCTTTGGAATTATTATAGCAAATATTAAGAAGCAATATTTGACTCTACAGGTGTCAGTAGGAGGTAACAGTCTGGAGGCTCACTCAGCTGTAATGACACATATGTTTAAAGCAGTCACGTTTACTTTCCTTTGCTTAATATGATTTTAGATTCCTCCTGAATACTGACATTTTCTCTGGTTCCTTACATTATTTCGCAGAGATTTCTAAGGCGCTGGTGGCACTTTGCTTAAAACCTTTGTCTGTAGAGGTCAATATACAGTTTTGCCTCGTGAGCTGCATTGCATTCTGAGTTCCAAGACTGTAGCTATGTGCCATGCTCTAAGAATATTTTAACTGGGGGTAGTAGCATTTTTTAACAGCTTGAAGGAAAGTGTTTTAAGAAGAAAAGTTCCTTTGTCAGATATTGTTGAGCATGTAGCTTTTCTGCAGTCAAACAATGATATTCATTTAATCGACAAAATAAATAAACCCAAAGAATTTTTTCTTGGTGGTTTCTAAGATGGTGGTATTGTGAATAGACAAAAGGGTAGTGATAAGCCTAGGGAGGAGAACATTCACCAGCAATAGCTTTTCTAGCTTCAGTCGTAAGGAGATGGGTTGCTTTGTAGGAGACACTAGGCTGGTTTAGAACTGGAATTTTGTGTGATGTTGAAAGGTCAGGTTTTGATCTAGTATGAGACCCACATATGTTTGTGCAGTGACATAGCATGGTGTCTCCAGCAGGGTCTTTAATAGTTAAAGAGAAAGGCTGGCTTATTATTCTGTTAGTGCCGAAAAGCATTACTGTGGATTTTTATTTGTTTAATGTTGGCACATTTCTTTACGTGATGCTGTTTTAAATGATCTGTTTATCTGATATTATTTTGTTATAATATGAGACATTAAAATTTAGCTGTGAGATCCATCATTTGAAAACTGAAAGAGCACAGGTTTGAAACATATCATAGTTGTTATCTGATGCTAAACAAGTGACACAACCTTTATGTTTTGATAATTTTAAATACTAAAGCAAGCTGAAACAGAATCCCACAAACAAAATTTATATATTAGGCAGTTCTTGTAAAGTGCATATTTTTAAATTGCAACAATTTTTTGGCTAAATTACTTGACACATAAATGTTATTACAAAACTCCCAGAGGAAGCACAGGACATCCGTATTCCGAGTCTTAAGGATGATCCCCTGCAAACAGTAACAAATGGCACAGCTGGTATTCTGATTGCAGGCTGTGTAAAGAAGGAATCTTTTTTATTTACTATTTCCTCATCTCTGAAGATGTGAAAGTTTAGGGTAATCTTTAAAGAGTTAGGCCAGCTGTTGTGCTCTTCAGAAACAGTCAGTAACCTAATAATTTAATTACACTGCCTGGGAGGGACAGGAAGCCAAAAAGGTCATGTCTTGGGGATCAGCTTGCTCTGTGAGTTTCACACTTGAAAGTGTAATGTAAAGGGTCTATAAGGGAAACAATCAATAAATGTTGCTTTATTTTTGGTTGAATAGATTATTCATTGTATTAAAATGACAGCAAGTTTATGAGTGTTTAATAAGGAATTTGAATGTAGTCTTCAGTATGGTTTTGCAAAATTGTTTATAGTAATCAGGGCTCCTGTCACAGTTATAGGATTGTTTTATGTAATCTGTATAAATTGCTTTATATAGGTAGAATATAAACTGTTATTTGCTATGCAAAATTGTGTCATTGTGTTTTATACAAGTTGATTTAATGGAATTCTGCTAGATTATATAATCTACTCAAAGTATCTCACTAAATCTTTGGCACTGTTGATCCCTGGACATGGTATTCTTTAGTTTTCAGGCAGGTGCCTTTACTGCCAGGTCACAGTACTTCACATTACAAAGACTGATGCAGTACGTTCCTTTTTTAAATACACTGAGCCATGCATGATTCCTACAAAACTCACAGGGACTATAGCTGCAACAATCACTTCCCTTCTGTACCACTAGACAAGAGGCTAGGTTCCCAAGAGTACATTAGCTTTTTTGAGGTTAATTAGAAGTTTATTGGAGATTGACCAGTTGCATAATATTGTGAAATCTATGACAGAAGAATGCCGAAGAAGCTGAAAAGTAAGGTGTACAAGACAGTGGTGAGACCAGTAATACTGTATGGTACAGAAACCTGGGCAGTAAAGGCAGAACAGTTGAAAAAGCTAGAAGTGATAGAATGAAGTGCCTGAGAAAGGTGGTAGGATGCACACTGTGGGACAGACGAAGAAATGAGGATATAAGAGCAGAAGTCAAAGTAGCTCCAATTGCAGAAAAAATCAAAGAGAACAGATTACGGTGCTTTGGGCACATGTGCGGGAAAGCAGAAGACAATCTAGTGAGGAAGATTTGAGGCAGACAGGAAGAAGGTAAGAGGAAGCAAGAACATCCAACAAAGAGGTGGATGGATTGTGTGAAAGAAGCTCTGTGACAGTCAGGCATGAGTGTTGAAGAAGGCAAGAGAGTTGCACTGAATCAAGAGAGTTGGTGACAGTTAACACGATACCCCAACCCCATGTAGAAAAATGGGAAAAAGGGGGCTGATGATGATGCTTTGAAATATAGGGACCTGCTTCAGCAAAGTCATGTAATGTGTAGACTGAACTGTGGAAAATCCAGACTTACATATACTATGTTTCAGATTGCCAATTCTTGGAATGTTTTCTTCTCTTTTCTCTGAGGTATGTTGATTTTGGAGTTGGTGTATATACGTTTGGGGGAGTTGGAGACTTGGCCCCCACATAGCTGGCGTAGATGTCTTGCTTCTTGCAGAAACAAAGTTTAAAGGAGAAGAGTGAAGTTTGATTTTTGCTCTTCTCCTGGATTTTCATTTTTTTTTCTTTTGGCATGTTGGGACTCTGCATTCTGAGTCCCTGTATTTTAACAGAGAGATGATTTCAAGCAAACCTATCCTTTTATTCAGGTGTATTTACGGGTGGTTAACACACTGGTGGATGAGCGACTTTAGTGAACATTTAATATCTTGCAATGAGTTTCACCACTATATATTGTATTGGGCAAGCTGGTGGAGCTCTTTTTAATATTTTTCCCCCTTTTACTCTATTGTTACTGGGGGGGAGGTGGGGAAGAATGGTGGCCTTCTTCTACAAATATATATATATATATATATATATATATATATATATATATATATATATATATATATATATATATATAAGTGCTACAAAATCCTGAAAGCTCAAAATCCTGAAGACCAAAATCTCGAAAGTTCAAAATACTGAAAACTCAAAATACTGAAAACACACAGGATACCAACACTTACTATATTCCAGCACAAATACATACAGAAACAAATAAAACACAAACCATATTACTCTTCTCTAAGTATAAGCAAGGGGGCAAGCTGTCCATGCCCCCCCACACCCCCTGCTACTTAAATATATCAAGTCCGAGATTGCACTTAGTGTAGTGAAGTGCTATCTTGGAGTTGATATATTTACATAGCAGGGGCTGTGGGGTGCAGGGGTGCTTGCCCCCCTGCATATAGTTGAAGGGTAATATGTTTCTGTATGTACTTGTGCTGTGTGTTTTCAGTATTTTGAGTTTTGTTGTTTTCAGTATTTTGAGTTTTCAGCATTTTGAACTTTCTAGATTTTGGTTGGCTTTCAGGATTCTGTAGTGCTCATATATATATATATATATATATATATATATATATATATATATATACATACATATATATATATATATATATATATATTTTATAAAGTGTTTTTAACTCATTTGCCTTTCTGCTTTTGCACATTTTTGCTTTCTGCTTCATTTTATTTTATTTTACTTGCATTCTATCTTACACACTCCCATTTCCTCAGTTAGCTCATTTAACTGTATTCACTTTTAGGTCTACTTCCATTGATTATTTATTATTCAACAAACCACCCCTTGTTAATGAATCAAACAATTCACCTCATAGAGATAGATTCCAAAAGAGTTGCTCTCAGTCAGGGTTGCCAGACGTCCCTATTTGGGCGGGACTGTCCTGAGATCAGCAGCCTGATCCCGAGTCCCGCCCTGCCGGTTTAAATCCCGGCCATCCTCCGCTTTGTTTGTTTTTTTTTGTTTGATTGGCCCGTATACCTGGCATACGGGCCAATCAAAAATTGCTAAACACGGAGCTTCTTGTGTTCCGCATTAAACACGAGAAGCTCCGTGTTTATGATGATTGGCCCATATGCCGGTATATGGGCCAATCAAAAATCGCTAAACATGGAGCTACTTGTGTTGAATGCGGAACTGCAATGCATTAAACACGAGAAGCTCAGTGTTTAGTGCAGAGCTACTGTTCTTTAATGTGGAACTGTGTTCCGCATTAAAGACCTTTTTTTTTTTTTGCGTGAGAGACCTTCTTTTTTTTTGTCCCTACCTGGGGGGCTGGAAATCTGGCAACCCTGCTCTCAGTGTAAGTTTGCCCTGATTCTGAAAGGCCTGCTGTCAGTGTAAGTGACCTCTTACAATGAAAGCAAGTCAGTTGGTATCAGGCCTACAGTCTTCTGCTCTGCTGTTCAGATGCTTGATTTTGATTTCTTTTAAGAATAAGTCATTTTCAGACAGAAGAAATTTTAGGTTCATATTCATTCCCCAAATTATTTCTTATTGCTGTCATTGCATCTTCTCTGCCTGCAAGATATCAAGACATCTTCCCTATGACATACAGAACTGTGGCACACTCTAACTTTTCAGACATCTTATCTATCCTGCTCACACTGAGAAACAAACTAAACATATCAAGCAATAGCTTCCAGTTTTCTGCTGAAAAGTCTTCCAGTTAGTGGTGGTTGCAGCTGGACAGATTTCCTTCAAAAGAATAAAATAATCTGAAATATTTTCATAAATTATGTGTGAATATTTTATTGGTGATTTTAATTTGGAAAAAAATAATGAATTTCAAACAGCGTATTTTAGGTCTGTGTTATACTATGATTACTTGAGACTGAATAAACTTGCTTCACTTCTGACACCGCATGTCATTTATAATGTCCAATAGATACTCATTAAAGACTCATTGGATATGTGGCCAGCCTTGATGAGGGCTTTACTGTGACTGCTTACAGAAAGAGACGTGCCAAATGACACACATTTCCTGTCTGACAACTGTTTACTATTTAACAGAAATTTTATATCTCCAACATGCAGCACATTCAGTGTCCTCATTATAGGGCATTGTCTTGTATCTCTATTAAACTACAGTAGTGATAATTAAATGAATGTCTACTGAGAGTACCTGTTATCATCTGGAATAATACTATCTACATTTTACTAGTTGCAAGCTACTGTACTGATTTGTTTCATTATTCTGAAATGTACTGCTACAAAAACCTTCTAAATGACTTATTGTTAAATCTTCTGAATCTGTAATTATGAGATGGTGTACATGCCTATCACTCTGTTCTTTTGGAGGTCCTCTGTGAGTCGCATTTAACACTTGAAAGCTGAGCACTGTTACAGACATTGTTTACAATCCTATTTAAATCTGACAACACTGACCTAATTCATTTTGCTAAGCATGTGTCAGATGTAGGTCCCATCTTCTCCCCTACTCCTTGACCTCAGTAGTAACTTCCTGTGTTAGCAGATAATGTGACAGACACTAGGAAATAGTAACATATTTTATGGCCAGCTAAAAATGATATCCACAAAGACTGGGATGTTGGTATAAACAAGAAACAGAGGGAGAAATAGTTTCAAAAATGTTTTTTTATCTATGAAAGTCTTTGGGTTAGATGAAACTAAATAAATAACAGTTTATGACAAAAGAAACTTGATAGTTAGGCATAGCTGTTCTATAGGTGTTAATGTCATTTGCACATCGGCGTGCATATTCACTTTTGCTGCCTGGAAGATGAGAAGTCTGTGGGTTCTAATTGCACTTCAGACACTTAGATTCTTACTGCAGAACTGATACTGCAGTAGTGTAATGAAGGTACTGCTACAACTGCATCATGATATGATGCTCAGTTGATCAGATAGATATTAAAGGTCAGCAATATGCTAAGCACAAGTTTTTCTGAGCTCTGGAGTGTATTTCTCTTCCTATACATGAGTCCTACCATGCCAAGTAAAAAAATGGCTTAATTGTTTCTCTTCTTAGCTGACATTACAATAGTAGTCATCTTCAGCAGTGACTAATGGGTTTACCTATGAGTGTTGAAGGGTCTATATCACTTCAACGAAATGGCTAAAGTTCGAACACCATATGTTCGAACTTCTAACCTCGAAGTGCAAAAACATTGAAGTCTTAGAACAGCGATTTTTTTCCCAGGGAAAAAAAATTGCTGTTCCAAGAAACACACACACACAACACAAGCACACCAAAAAAACAGCAATCCACACACATACACTTAAAATCCTATATCTAACCCTACACTAAACTGTACATACACTACTATCTATCCACTTACCTTAACCCAAACCCTAACCATAAGGTCCGTCACTATCGCACACTCACCTGACGCGCAACCTAACCCTAACTCACCTATCCCGCCCTAACCCTTAAGTCTGTCACTATCACACACACACACCACCAGTGCCCAAACCCTAACTGACCTATCCCACCCTAACCCTAAAGTCTGTCACTATCGCACACCCACCTCACCCGCGCCCTAACCCTAACGTCCACACACTTACCTGAACCCGACCTGTACCTTTCCACCACAGCGCTGACTATAGCGAAGCCACAGAAACGTCCCACCACATTTTTCCCTGGGAAAGAATTTGGTGTTCCGCGGCTTCGAGATAATCAGTTTTCGGACGTCACAGTTTGAACATATGATGTTCGAACTGCTGACGTTTCGATAAACTGATAGGAACCCATGATGAAAGCACTCTTGCTTGACTCACCAGTTTCCAAAAAATAAGTATAGAAACTAGTGAGTCAAAAACACTATAAAAACACAAACCAATATTTTATGCAGAGGAGGGGAAGTGGTGAAGGCAACAACAGCAGTAGATTAATACACACAGACTGAATTTCATCTGCACCATACTTCATGTACACATGAAATTCAGTCTGTGTGTAATTATATATATATATATATACATACATATACACACACACACACACACACACACACACACA